>NC_071256.1:39385739-39470739 GCF_023375685.1 Ictalurus furcatus
TTCAAGACACAGAGTAAACACACCCTTATACACACACACACACGCACACACATTCTTCTCGTTTTTTCACACTCCTCCTGCAGCCGTATTGAAGCTAAAGTTCAGCGTGTGGTAGAGATTTGGGAGAGATTCGGTCATGAAACGGGTTTGTCAGCGTGGTGTATATTCTCCATAAGATCTGCAGGTGAGGTCATGTTTCAGGTGCATTCCGTCCTGTCTCAGCTGTAACGGCGGAGAGGCGCAGGGCAAGCAGCAGCATGTCGTACCTGAGAGGATCCTCCACGAACGTCGTGCACACTCTCTTCTTTATGACCTTTGGGATCCAACCCTGAAACAGAAGAGTTCGAGACATTACGAGTCAAACGAAGGACAGCAGCGCATCTGCAAATCAAGGGTTTATGAATAATTAACGCGCTCGGTCCGATACGTTATCGTTTCTATAGTAACAGCTCGTTCACGGGGGCGTGTCCGGCGCACGCTCTGCTGATAAACGGATTTAGAAACGTGTGCAAGAGTTTTGAGACATCTTGAGGACGGAGCTTGGGGTTTTCTGTCTTATTAACTTGAAGAGAGGGAATAAAGAGAGAGAGAATAAAGAGAGGGAATAAAGAGAGGGAATAAAGAGAGGGAATAAAGAGAGGGAATAAAGAGAGAGGGAATAAAGAGAGGGAATAAAGAGAGAATAAAGAGAGGGAATAAAGAGAGAGGGAATAAAGAGAGAATAAAGAGAGGGAATAAAGAGAGAGGGAATAAAGAGAGAATAAAGAGAGGGAATAAAGAGAGAGGGAATAAAGAGAGAGAATAAAGAGAGAATAAAGAGAGAGAGAATAAAGAGAGAGAATAAAGAGAGAGAATAAAGAGAGGGAATAAAGAGAGAATAAAGAGAGAATAAAGAGAGGGAATAAAGAGAGGGAATAAAGAGAGAATAAAGAGAGGGAATAAAGAGAGAGGGAATAAAGAGAGAGAATAAAGAGAGAGAATAAAGAGAGGGAATAAAGAGAGAGAATAAAGAGAGGGAATAAAGAGAGAATAAAGAGAGGGAATAAAGAGAGAGAGAATAAAGAGAGGGAATAAAGAGAGAATAGAGAGAGAGAATAAAGAGAGGGAATAAAGGAGAGAGAATAAAGAGAGAATAAAGAGAGGGGGAATAAAGAGAGAGAATAAAGAGAGGGAATAAAGAGAGAGAATAAAGAGAGGGAATAAAGAGAGAATAAAGAGAGAATAAAGAGAGAATAAAGAGAGGGAATAAAGAGAGAGAGAATAAAGAGAGAATAAAGAGAGGGGGAATAAAGAGAGAATAGAGAGAGAGAATAAAGAGAGGGAATAAAGGAGAGAGAATAAAGAGAGAATAAAGAGAGGGGGAATAAAGAGAGAGAATAAAGAGAGGGAATAAAGAGAGAGAATAAAGAGAGGGAATAAAGAGAGGGAATAAAGAGAGGGAATAAAGAGAGAATAAAGAGAGAGAATAAAGAGAGAATAAAGAGAGGGAATAAAGAGAGAATAGAGAGAGAGAATAAAGAGAGAATAAAGAGAGGGAATAAAGAGAGAATAGAGAGAGAGAATAAAGAGAGGGAATAAAGAGAGAGAATAAAGAGAGGGAATAAAGAGAGAGAATAAAGAGAGGGAATAAAGAGAGGGAATAAAGAGAGGGAATAAAGAGAGAATAAAGAGAGAGAATAAAGAGAGAATAAAGAGAGGGAATAAAGAGAGAGGGAATAAAGAGAGAATAGAGAGAGAGAATAAAGAGAGGGAATAAAGAGAGAGAATAAAGAGAGGGAATAAAGAGAGGGAATAAAGAGAGAGAGAATAAAGATAGAATAAAGAGAGAGAATAAAGAGAGGGAATAAAGAGAGAGAATAAAGAGAGGGAATAAAGAGAGAGAGAATAAAGAGAGGGAATAAAGAGAGAGAGAATAAAGAGAGAATAAAGAGAGAGAATAAAGAGAGAGAATAAAGAGAGAGAATAAAGAGAGAGAATAAAGAGAGGGAATAAAGAGAGAGAATAAAGAGAGAGAATAAAGAGAGAGAATAAAGAGAGAGGGAATAAAGAGAGAGAATAAAGAGAGAGAATAAAGAGAGAGAATAAAGAGAGAGGGAATAAAGAGAGAGAATAAAGAGAGAGAATAAAGAGAGAGGGAATAAAGAGAGAGGGAATAAAGAGAGAGAATAAAGAGAGGGAATAAAGAGGGAATAAAGAGAGAGGGAATAAAGAGAGGGAATAAAGAGAGAGAATAAAGAGAGAATAAAGAGAGAGAATAAAGAGAGAATAAAGAGAGAGGGAATAAAGAGAGAGGGAATAAAGAGAGAGGGAATAAAGAGAGGGAATAAAGAGAGAGAATAAAGAGAGAATAAAGAGAGAGAATAAAGAGAGAATAAAGAGAGAGAATAAAGAGAGAGGGAATAAAGAGAGGGAATAAAGAGAGAGGGAATAAAGAGAGGGAATAAAGAGAGAGGGAATAAAGAGAGGGAATAAAGAGAGAGAGAATAAAGAGAGGGAATAAAGAGAGAGGGAATAAAGAGAGGGAATAAAGAGAGAGGGAATAAAGAGAGGGAATAAAGAGAGAATAAAGAGAGAATAAAGAGAGAGAATAAAGAGAGAATAAAGAGAGAGAATAAAGAGAGAATAAAGAGAGAGAATAAAGAGAGAGAGAATAAAGAGAGAGAATAAAGAGAGAGGGAATAAAGAGAGGATGGGGAGGGAACGAGTGTTTGTAGCTGCTATAACATATGTGACAACAGGAACTGACTCGTTTGATGATCATTAAATGTAACAATAAAGGGATAAAAAGTATGGTGTGTATTACTTGATAAAATACATGTAATAGTAGGTAAACTGCTGTGGTGTGAGAGGAATAAAAGGCTTCGGCGTGATGTTAGAGGAAAATAATCAGCTTCAGGGTGAGAACAGTAACTGCATCATCACACAACTCTGCTTTATTCACCGTCCTTCACAGAAACGGGGAAAGAGAAATAAGAAACAGATCATGCTTGAGGAGACGCAGTGAGAACGGGAGGAAAACTCTCACACCATGCTTGTTTTTATCTCTGCGTGTGTGACACGCCACACGGAAGGGTTATTATGGTGTTTACACACACTACAGACGGATGATGGACCGGATTCAGGAGCATGCTGCGCGCGACGGCAGATGAATCGATTCCCTCTCCAGCGCTCTCGGGCTGTTCCTCTTCGCTGGTAACGGTGCGTGTCGTACGGATGTTCACGCTACACAACTCTCCACTGACAAAATCAAACAAGCTTGAAAATATCAGAGCTTAAGCCATTGTTCTGCCCATGGAACACTAATCCCTGCATGTTATGTTGCCTAGCAACCAAAGCTTATGGTCAACAGACTATACTCTGTGGCAGAAGTATTGTTAGTGAATATTATTCATAATAAATGAAATGGTTTTATTATATTGCTTTTGTCACTGTTTTATAAACGCAGTAACGCACTCGAGGGTGTACGAGGGGTTTACTCTGCTTCTGGTGTTGCAAAACAACACCCTATCACTACAACACCTACACCCTCGAGAGGAGTAGTGCTTTAATAAGAACAGGGAAACTCTTTTTCCACATATTCCAGCTTGTTAGGAAGCTGGAGTCGGAGCGCAGGTGAACCCGGAGCAGGGAGGGAGGGTTAAGGGCCGTGCTCAGGGACCCGACACTGGCAGCTTGGCTGTGCTGGGTGCGAAAGCCCCTGACCTTCTGATCAGTAACCCAGAGCCTTAACCCTTCAGCCAGCAGATTTACTGCAGAGTGAATGTTCACCCTCCGGAGATCCAGCACCAAAAATGTCCAGAATGTTTCTTCATTTCCTGTTCCAGCCTTAACCCCTACACCGGTACACCCCGAGCCAACGCAAAAAACAGTTAATGTTTAAGCCGTGTGCTGATCGAGGATCAGTTATTATACAAGATAAACTTCATGCTGAGCTCATAAAATCAAACCAGAATGGGAAATACACGAAGTGGCCAGTGGTATGTGCGCTCCTGACCATCACACCCATGTGTGGTTCCTCCCCAAACACACAATTATATAGAGCGTCTCTGTACGCTGTAGCTTTACAATTTCTCCAAGAACTAAGAGGAACCCAAACACTGTTCCAGCATGACGATGCTCCTGTGCACAAAGCGAGCTCCAGGAAGACGTGTGGTGTGAAGGTTGGAAGATCTCGAGCGTCCTGCACAGAACCCTGACCTCAACCCCACTGACTCATCACCTTTGGGATGAACTGGAACTGGAGTCTCCTTACATCAACGTCAGCACCTGACCTCAACCTCACTAATGCTCCTGTAGCTGAACGAACACAAATCCCCACAGCCACACCCCAAAATCCCCACAGCCACACCCCAAAATCCCCACAGCCACGCCCCAAAATCCCCACAGCCACACCCCAAAATCCCCACAGCCAGGCCCCAAAATCCCCACAGCCACGCCCCAAAATCCCCACAGTGTGTGTATATACTGCATGTGTTTATGTATTTAAGTATATACAGTAAGTACACAAGATCAGTGTAGAGGAATGTAAGCGTGTGTGAACACGGCCCCTGATCACCTCGACACGCCAGGGTCTTCGCTTTGAAGGAGGAAATGATGCGTGCGTGTAGCGTGTTCACTCCCATCTCACAGACTCCACTCACCTCGAGTCGTAAACACACGCACTCAAGAACTCTTTAAAAACCAACCGTTTACACCCGCGACGTTCTTTAATGTCACTCAAACCAGCACTGCAACAGTGCTCCTGATCGCCAAAGGATCCAAGCAGAACTTTTTAGGAGGCAAAGAGCCTGTAATCATTCCAGGAAGAACTTTTTCCCCCATAAGAGTCTACACAGTTCTCGACACCTGTTCACTCATTCCATGATTAAGGATTATTAGCTTCCTAAAAGGTTCTTACTTGGAATTTTACCGGATAAGAAAACACTGTTGCTGGGTTCTACACAATACCTTCACAGAGGAACCACCACAGAACCTTTCAGAGTTCTATCTTCTATAAAAGTACCCACGTGTATTGGATTTATATCTTTAATTAAGCGAGTATTTGTGAGATATATATGTAAATAAGCTAAATGTTTACAGGGATTAAACGAGGGTGTGATTTCATGCTTTGTACACGAGGAACCTCGTCGCTCCGGGGCAAAACTAAAGTCAAACATCTGACGTCTCTGCTGAAGTGGAAAATGTGTGCAAGCCTGATTTTCCCCAAACAAACGTAAACGTTATTAATGCATCACTTTTAAGCGCACAAATGACAAAATAATGATCTGACAGAACGTGCATTTTATATTAAGCGCGTCTTTATCACCACTCTAAGCTCATAAGCATTACTCCACACACTCAGGATGTCATTATTACCAGAGGGGCGTGGCCTAGTGTGGTCTCTTTGAGGTTCCTTAATCAATTCACACACCGTTAGCCTCATACAATAGGTGATAGACAATATGTCTGGCTGGTGGGAAACGTCTGAGCTGAGTGAGGGCGATGACAGTGGATTATTTTAACAGAGAATTTGTGAGCGTCCTTTCACGCAGATCAGCTCCTGACCTGTGACAGTGTCACCCGTCACCTACCTGCCCTTATCTTCCCCACAAAAAGAACGCAAATCTGATTTATAAAACACATTTAAAACAACCAAGGTTGATGAAAGTCATGCACATAGAATAGAATATTTATATCGAGAGTGTGTACATATCTATAAATATCTACAGAGAATATAAAAAGACATTTAATAAGGAAAGGCAGCAGAAACACACCACTCTAACGGGAGAGACAGACAAACACAGATTACAAGAACATCGAAATCGGCGAATCCTTACAGCCTATTTTAGCTTTGTTAGGTAAATCAGATGATTTATTTATGTGCGCTGGGTCGTGTAATTAACTACAGCTCATCCTGGTGCAGCTTAGCGTCGTTTAAACCTTAAACATGATTAGTTGTTGGTGTTTTTATAAAAAAAGTATCACACAGAGGAGACACAACGTCTCTGTACACTAACTCCCCCATCACATTTATTCCGGGTTATTTATATAGCACTTTTAACAACACTGTCAACAGCAGCTTCACAGACACTACAGTTCTACACCGATGAAAGAAATATTTAAAAAGGTCATAAAATATTCCGATGTAATATTCCGATTATACCGCATAAAATATTTCATATAATATTTGATATTTCTTTCAGCTATTTGCCAACAAACAACCCTTATGTACATAATTAATATTCATTTAAACAATGAGCGAAACACTTTCCCCTTCAGAAAAGTGCATCTATCTCTCTCTCTATCTATCTATCTACCTATCTATCTATCTACCTATCTCTCTATCTATCTATCTATCTATCTACCTATCTCTCTATCTATCTATCTATCTACCTATCTCTCTCTCTATCTATCTATCTATCTACCTATCTCTCTATCTATCTATCTATCTATCTATCTCTCTATCTACCTATCTCTCTATCTATCTCTCTATCTATCTATCTCTCTATCTATCTATCTATCTATCTATCTATCTACCTATCTCTCTATCTACCTATCTCTCTATCTATCTCTCTATCTATCTATGGGAAACCTGTATGCGGTATTTTTTTAAACATTTATTATATTTTCTTTTCTTTTGGTCTGCATGTAGCCACAGTTTCCTCTTAAAATCGGAGATGTGTGTGGAAATTTGTAATTTCTCACGTTTCATTAACGCACATGTGAGAAGTGAATACGAGTCTCAAACACACGGTCTCAGACACACACACACACACTCTCAGACACACGGTCTCAGACACACACACACACACTCTCAGACACACAGTCTCAGAAATGAAAAGGTACCAAACTGTACTTGTGTACTGTACTCGCTGGTGTGGTATCGTCATGGAGACGTGTTCGGTACCTGTAGTGTGTATCTTTTACCTGCCAGGGGCATGTGGTGGTGATACTGATCCCACACCCAAACAAAATTGCTAAGCTTTAAAATGATCATTTTTGTATATATTTTTGGAAGCACTTCACTCGGAAAAAATACATCACTAAAAACATGACCTACACAACGCAGCGGGTTTTATTTATTCAGTTCAACTTTTCCATTTACATACCAAATACTATATAATAAACATCATAAAGTATCAATATAACAAAAGCAATACTAATAAAAAAACATATGTGTGTGTGTATATATATAAAAATAAACATCTTTTCCATTTGTTACAGGACCGGAATGAATTCGTCGTTTTGTTTTGTTTTGCTCAGATATCCAAAGCACTGTTTTTGGCCGGTTTAACTCGTCCTGAAATCATTCAGAAAGGTATAAACACACATCTTAAAAAGGTACAACAGATATCCCCTTAATGGTACGACCCAAGCAACAAGAAAAAGTACCGTTCAGTACCTTTATTTCTGAGAGTGTGTAGATGGAGTATAACTAATGTTTCCTGTAGGTAGAATACTGATCTGATTCTTCTGCTTAATATTTCTCTCATCTGTCTCTCCACAGTAACATCCCAAATCTACAGGATGTCTACACTGAGTGTGTAACGGAAAACACATATACAGTATATTTTATATATATATATATATATATATATAAGCACAAGTATATCTCATTATCTCATATCATTGCTATGCTGATGACACGCAGCTCTATGTGTCCTTCCAGCCTGACGATCCATCCGTCTCTGCACGTATCTCTGCTTGCCCGTCGGACATCTCGGTCTGGATGAGGGATCACCACCTTAAGCTCAATCTGGCAAAATCTGAGCTTCTCGTGATCCCAGCCTGTCCCTCGATCAACCACAACCTCACTGTACAGCTCGGCTCAACCACACTCGAACCAACCAGGACGGCCAGGAACCTTGGGGTGATTCTCGATGACGGCTTGACCTTTACAGACCACATCTCAACAACTGCACGGTCCTGTAGGTTCATCCTGTACAACATCAAGAAAATCAGACCCTACCTCACCAAACAGGCTACACAGATACTAGTCCAGGCTCTTATCTTATCTCAAACTGATCTACTGCAACTCACTACTCTCGGGCCTCCGGGCAGCTCCATCAAACCCCTTCAGATGATTCAGAATGCAGCAGCACGCCTCGTCTTCAACCAGCCCAAGAGAACCCATGTCACACCCCTCTTCATCTCCTCCACTGGCTTCCTGTAGCCGCCCGCATCAAATTCAAGGCCTTGATGCTCACCTACAAGACCTTGTCTGGAACAGCGCCCCCTACCTCAACTCTCTCCTGAAGGCTTACGGTCCCTCTCGCAATCTGCGATCGATTAGCGACCGACGTTTAGTAGTACCTACTCAGCGTGGCTCAAAGTCCCTCTCTAGAACATTCACACTAACTGTTCCTCAGTGGTGGAATGAACTTCCAACCTCAGTCCGGACCACAGAATCTCTCACCATCTTCAAAAAACAGCTAAAGACCCACCTCTTCCGTCAACACCTAACCAACCCATAAAACCAACCCCTTATAAAAAAAAATTTTTAAAAACATATTCTGGCACTTACACCTCTACTCTGTGCACGTTTCTAGAACTCAAGTAAAAGACTGTGTACAGTAGCACTACTTGATATATCGCTTTGCTTGTATTTCCTCATTTGTAAGTTGCTTTGGATAAAAGCTTCTGCTAAATGAATAAATGTAAATGTATATAGTGTACCTATAGAGTACAGTATAGTGTGGTATATAATGTAGTATAGTGTACCTTTACAGTACAGTATAGTGTAGTATATAGAGTAAAGTGTACCTATAGAGTACAGTATAGTGTAGTATATAATGTAGTATAGTGTATAGTGTAGTATATAATGTAGTATAGTGTATAGTGTAGTATATAATGTAGTATAGTGTATAGTGTAGAGTATATAATGTAGTATAGTGTATAGTGTATAATGTAGCATAGTGTATAGTGTAGAGTGTATAATGTAGTATAGTGTATAGTGTAGTATATAATGTAGTATAGTGTATAGTGTAGAGTGTATAATGTAGTATAGTGTATAGTGTATAATGTAGTATAGTGTATAGTGTAGCGTGTATAATGTAGTATAGTGTATAGTGTAGTATATAATGTAGTATAGCGTATAGTGTAGTATATAATGTAGTATAGTGTATAGTGTAGTATATAATGTAGTATAGTGTATAGTGTAGAGTGTATAATGTAGTATAGTGTATAGTGTAGCTTGTATAATGTAGTATAGTGTATAGTGTAGAGTGTATAATGTAGTATAGTGTATAGTGTAGTATATAATGTAGTATAGTGTATAGTGTAGAGTGTATAATGTAGTATAGTGTATAGTGTAGTATATAATGTAGTATAGTGTATAGTGTAGAGTGTATAATGTAGTATAGTGTATAGTGTAGAGTGTAGAGTGTATTATGTAGTATAGTGTATAGTGTAGTATATAATGTAGTATAGTGTATAGTGTAGTATATAATGTAGTATAGTGTATAGTGTAGAGTGTATAATGTAGTATAGTGTATAGTGTAGTATATAATGTAGTATAGTGTATAGTGTAGTATATAATGTAGTATAGTGTATAGTGTAGAGTGTATAATGTAGTATAGTGTATAGTGTAGAGTGTATAATGTAGTATAGTGTATAGTGTAGAGTGTAGAGTGTATTATGTAGTATAGTGTATAGTGTAGTATATAATGTAGTATAGTGTATAGTGTAGTATATAATGTAGTATAGTGTAGAGTGTATCATGTATAATGTAGTATAGTGTATAGTGTAGTATAGTGTAGAGTGTATAATGTATAATGTAGTATAGTGTATAGTGTAGTATATAATGTAGTATAGTGTAGAGTGTATAATGTATAATGTAGTATAGTGTATAGTGTAGTATATAATGTAGTATAGTGTAGAGTGTATAATGTATAATGTAGTACAGTGTATAGTGTAGAGTATATAATGTAGTATAGTGTATAGTGTATAGTGTAGAGTATAGGACAGATTCTGATTGCACGCGCACTCCCTTTGTCAGAAAAAAAGAAAAACCAAATCAGCGGCTAGCTGTAGTAAATCCAGACCAACCTGATCTCTCTCTGCTGTTCTGGACTCGTCCCTGAACACCTCGTTCTCCTTGCCCGCCGGATTCATGTCTCCTTCCTCGTGCTCGCTTCTCCTCCGGTTCCTGCGCGCGCTTTAATAAAAAGTCGCGGTGCTCTGAGGAGATGATCTTCGAGAAGCCATAGATAAGTTCTCTCTCCGTTTCTAAATCTTTCTCCCTCCACCCTTACGTTAGAAGCTACATGCACGAGCGCATAACCCCACCCGCGCCGCTGCCGCTCGCGCTCGCGCGCACTTTTCCAACGCAATTCCGTCACAAAAACCTCCGCCATTTCCCGGCGGGACAGGTGAGCTCGGCCACGCCCACTACAGAAGAGTCTAGCAAACCGTGCAGAAGTTGCTGGAAATGTGATGGAAGTTTACCGGAATTTCTGTTTCAGACCTAAAGGTTTCATTCAGCCTTGTCTGATCTCAGTACAGTGAGTGTGATCAGACTTCTCACGTTACTGTCACATCTGCTGTTTTTATTATAATACAAAAAACCGCCAATGGTCTCAGAATACCTGTCTGCCTGTTGAAGCAGGACGCACCACGACTGCACCACGACTGCACCACGACTGCACCACGACTGCACCACGACTGCACCACGACTGCACCACGACTGCACCACGACTGCACCAGACACCGAGACTATCAGACTGCAGACTCGATTCGGACAAATAAATAGGAACAAAAATGGCTACTGTTTTGTTCACGCTCTCGAGTTAATTTGAATTAAAATGCTTTTTACATAATATAATTGTTTTTTAATTAATGTTGAGTGGGGAACTTGTAAATAATTTAGAAAAAGGGCAGGGGCTCGAGTCCCCAGAGCCCCCAGAGCCCCCAGAGCCCCCTCTTCTGCACGGCCCTGTTCGGGGGATCAGGCCCCGTAACTCACCCTGCTTTTAACATACTTGGTGTGTATATACACATCATCTAAAAACATTTCACAGTTCTAAAACCAAAAGGAATAAAACACTCAGGGACATGCTGTTACAGGAAAGTAATCAACGCCAGGGTGTTGTGATGAAGACAAAAAAAACAGACCACGTCCACCTATAGAAAGAAACTGTCTTTGTCCTTGTTCCTGTCTTTGCCAAGACACTAAAAGATGTTGCCCTGAACCGGATCCCAAACACCACCCCCAGGAGAAACAGATCCAGGCAACACATGCCTGAGTGATGGAGAACCATCTGAGACCTACAGAAAGACCCCAGTCAAAACAACAGCGCCCCCTACCATCTAGAAATCCTCTTCCATCCAAGTCTGCTATCACAACTTCACATCAACCCCAGAGCACAGCCTCTCCTGCCTACACCTTGCACCCAGCACATGCAGCAGAACCCTGGCAGCTTCAGCTATGTCCAGACGGTGAGCTGGATCCCCACACCAGCACCTGCACAAGCCCCAATAGCTGAGCTGAGAGACATCCATCAGATGATCAACCTGATCTGCTCACACCTAATGTCCTAGGACAAAACCTGCTACCAAAACTGAAACCCCATGGACAACAAAGCATTTATCATATCATGTTGGAATATTCAAGGACTGAGATCATCTACCTTTGGACTCAAGAGCAAAAACTCAGACATCATCATCCTGCAGGAGACATGGAGCAGCGGAGATGGACCCACTGGTTGTCCTACAGGTTACAGAGAACTCATCATCCCGTCCATTAAACTGCCTGGAGCGACACAGGGAGGAGACTCACGGGCATGCTAATCTGGTACAAGTCAGATATTGCCCGCTCCATCAAAATAGTTCAAACAAACCAATTTTATATACGGCTAGAAATTAATAGAGCAGTCATGTCAACAGAGAAGAACATCTTTCTGTGTGAAGACATGAATCACTTCCAGTCACAAGGCAGCGTACTGATCTGTGGAGACGTAAACGGCAGAACAGGTGAAGAACCCGACACACTCAACCGTCAGGGAGACAAACACCTGCCTGGACAGGATAATCTCACCCCACCTACACATACGGCAAGAAGCCACATCAACCAAAATAGAATGTAAACATCTTCTCATGATGTGTTGACTTCAAAAAAGCTTTTGACTCAATTTGGCGTGAGGGATTTTTACTCTAGCTGATTCAGTGCGGCGTTGGAGGAAAACATACGACATCATCAAATCTCTCTTCCTCCCTCAGAGTCGTGGAGCGAGGCAGGGCTGTAGCTTGAGTCCCACCGTATTCAATATATACATCAACGACCTAGCGATGGCTCTGGAACAGTCTGCAGCACCCAGTCTTACTCTACTACACACTGCAGTCCAATGCCTGCTGTTCACAGAGGATCTGGTGCTGCTGTCACCCACAAAAGAAGCTCTGGATGGAGCTCTCATCAACTGGAGGCTACGTTCTGCTACTGACGACGACCCCAAGCAGTGCAGCCTGGAGATTACTGAGGATAGCGCCTCAATTCCACACGGACGTTCTCGCTGTGGTTGCTGGGACGACGGTTGCTGCGATGGCTTTAGCACTGCAATTACCACATGCAGTTCTGCACTCAGGTCTCCTTTAGTGAACAGTGGACTAGTTCAACAAACAGACTTCATATTAAACTGTAATGAACTTTCTTTTACTCTCACACTATCCGGTGTGACCCAGATGAGGACGGGTTCCTTCTGAGTCTGGTTCCTCTCAAGGTTTCTTCCCCGTATCATCTCAGGGAGTTTTTCCTCACCACCGTCACCACCGTCTCACTCAATAGGGATAAATTCACACACTTAAAGTCTCCATCCTGTGTTTATATGTTTCTGTAAAGCTGCTTTGAGACGATGTCCAGTGTTAAAAGCGCTACACAAATAAAAGTGAACTGAATTGAACTGAATGGAAGCTCTACAGCAGCAGCTAGACCTCCTGCACACATTCTGTCAGTCATGGGCTCTGGCAGTTACCCCAAAAAAGGCTAAAATAATGATATTCTGAAAAAAAGACCAACATCATCATTTCAAATATGACAACATGCCCCTTGAGCACACTCAGAACTACACACACCTCATTCAGTATGCTCCCACTGCACACTAAATGAAGTGGAAACAGAACTTCACACTTAATAACATTCCCTAATTCTACACACATCAGGGAAACATTTTCCCCTCTTCACAATCCACGAGAAAGACTTCAGTCTGAAGCGGAAAGAGAACAAACTCCCACAGCTGTGAGGAGAAACCTCGGCAAGCTCAGACCTGGCCGCCAGGTGAGTGAAGTCCTGTCACAACAAAAGAGTAACCAGTGGAACAGGACCACGAACCGTACAGTAACACCAACACTGTAAACATCTACACAATACTCCCACAGATCAGTGTGTGTTTCCTACTTCTTTTACTGCTGGTATTTTATCAAACTTTATTTATTTTGTGTAAATGTGTGTAAATGTGTGTCTGTAATTTAATGTCACCCGATGCTTTGGCAATGTAAAGCCTTTTACCCTGATAATAAAGCCACCTGAATCTTGAGATTGAGAGAATGTGAAAGCATGTGTGTGTGTGAGAGAGAGATTGAGAGAGTGAAAGCATATGTGTGTGTGTGAGAGAGAGAGAGAGAGAGAGAACGTGTGTGTGAGAGAGAGATTGAGAGAGTGATTCAGTATATAGTGTGTGTGTGTGTGTGAGAGAGAGAGTGACTGAGAGCGTGTGTGTGTGAGAGAGAGAGACTCAGTGTGATGCTCACTTTACCATTTCATGACTCTTTGGGGAACTCTGCCAGATGTTGAGCAGAATCAGCGGACTGCTGGATTTCATGTTGTGGGACTCGGAGCAGCTCCAGTAGATCAGGAACGTCTCACTGCTGAATCGGAATGTGAAGCTCCTTGTTATTTAACTCGTTAGTTAATTACAAGCTTCCGTGAGTTCACATGGGTGGAACAGACGAGAGAAAAAACTGCAGGATCTTCTGTTTGCCACCGGTCTGTTCCCCAACGTTCCAACACCAGAGAACCTCTCATATTCACGTCTTTCATATTCATGTCTCATATTCATGTCTTTATTTATTTCTGTCCTGATGAGTACTACACTTACTGTCTGCTCATTACTGTAGTTTTAATCTCTCTCACACACACACACACACACACACACACACACACAGTGTCTCATACACACTTCTATATTGTAATTTTCCTCTTACATCTACATTCTTAAGTATCGACCTGTAGTATTACAGTTTTTAGGTCATTGTAATGCTTCAGGAACCCGTTCAGGTGAAATATCACAGAAAAGACAATGCTTTAGGCCCTGAATGATTCTCACACGCAGGTGCAGCCCTCGCGGTTTTGTCTGAGCTTTGTTCAAGCTGTTGTGGGCGTTTTGTTTGACTCAGACCCGTAGGACCAGTCCGGCATGTTTCAGGAGCCTTGTGCTCACTACATTCAGGAAGAAAACAAACAAAAGCTTCTCCAACATCCTGGTGCTCGAGATCATATTCAGAAAACTGTACAGTTGCTGTACAAACAGAATAAATCAGGATTATATGATGCAGCAGAATAAATCAGGATTATTTGATGCAGCAGAATAAATCAGGATTATTTGATGCAGCAGAATAAATCAGGATTGTTTGACGCAGCAGAATAAATCAGGATTATTTGACGCAGCAGAATAAGGCTTATAAAAATATATCTTTGTTAAATATGTGTGCAATTATTAGGACTCCTATGAACTAATATGAGAAAAATATATTGGAAGTATATTCCCAGTGATATTTAAATTTTGTTAGTACACCTGCGTGACTAGGAACAGGAAATTGTTCAACCATGACTTCCTGTTTCACAGGGGTATAAATATGAGGTAACAAGACCAAGACCAAGGAATATAACTGTGATGTGCGGCAAAAGGCTGTTGAGCTTCACAAAATGTCGCAGGTAGGCGTGTTCCTACTACTGGTTGCTATAGTAACGTTGCTGGCGCAACTAGCATTCCACTTTTGAACAAAACAAACCAGTTTTCTTACCACTAAAATCAAACATTTGGGAGGGAGAGAGATCTTACACAAAATTCACCAGTGTATATGTGCATCACATTGCGGCCATCTATTTGCGGCAAAAGCGCAAGCGCCAATTAGCTTAGCTTAGGGCCTTAGCGCGTTTAAAATGAAAATAATAATACTGAAACACACTCATTTTTTTGCTGCAATTGAGTAAAATCCCGGCGTCGCTCCTGTCTCAGTAAGTGAGCGTTGTTCACTGTGTTCGATGGTGACCGGGAGCCGGACCGCAGCTCTTCGGGCGTGGCCTCTGTGTTTCCTGGGAAGACAGGAGCTACACTGGGATTTTGCTCGATTGCAACAAAAAGTGAGTGTGTTTCATTATAATGAGTCTTTATTGGTCACACATACACATGCACAGTGAAATTGTTTTCTTCACATACCCCAGCATGTTAGGAAGCTGGGGTCAGAGTGCAGGGTCAGCCATGATAGAGCGCCCCCTGGAGCAGAGAGGGTTAAGGGCCTTGCTCAAGGACCCAACAGTGGCAGCTTGGCAGTGCTGGGGCTTGAACCCCCGACCTTCCTATCAGTAACCCAGAGCCTTAACCACCACGCCTCCACTGCCCCACTTATTATGTCTTTTATCATTATTATTTTTTGCTAATATCCTAAACTAAGCTAAGCTAATTAACTACCGCCGCAATGGCACTGCTTCTGCTAGCGATCACGAGTGGCTACGGATCACGTCCTCTCTTCTGTCTGCACTCCCGCTGGTAGTCGCCGCACCGAGTCGCTCCAGATTTGCATACAGTTAAACTTTTCTCATCTTTCTCACGTCGCTGGACACGCCCGCATCTAATCTACGTCTAGACCAACGGTCGCCGTCGCTCATGTCGCCAGCTCTCGTTGAAAATGAACGTTCTCTGGTCGCTTTGTTGCAGGATTTCTCCAGGACCAGGAAGAGGAACCTCGTTTCCACAGAAAATCCTTACTGCTGCTTTAAGACCCAGTGATGAAGTATTAGAGAGACACACAGACGCTCGAACATCATCAGCGCTACAGCTGGAGGAGTAAAACAACCAACTGCATCATTACAAACACTTTGAAATGAATCGATCAAACTGCATGAGATTAAAAAAAGAAAAACCAATGCTGATTAAAACAAGTGAATTTAAAATATCATTTAAACAACAACAACGTGATTAAAACAGTGCAGCGTTTATCACCGCGTTTAACATGAGTAATAAATACGCTCTGATCTCCCAGTTGTTTTTGTTATTCCTCGTTATTGTTCTACATGTTTCATTATGAGTGTTTAACCATTTCATCTAGGAATCTTTATTACTTATAATAATTAATTATAACTGATAACACAGGATCTTTCTTTCACACAGATCCCCTTCAGAGAGCTGGAGCACAACTAACAACGTACAAACTGAATGAAAGAACAAATAAATGAATGACAAACAAATGGGCACACCTTATAGAAAAGGTTCCAAGTAAAAAAAACAACCCCCTCAGGGGCTGTTTATTATTGTAGTGGAAGTTTTCATCGAAATATAATGACTACTTCCTGCACGTTCACGACAGTTCTGTGGAATTAGTGATAAATGATGAACGACAGGGCGCGGGGACGGATGTTAAAAGTGACTTGTGTTTGATTTAATCTGCAGTTTTTACTTCACATGCAATTTTTACAAAAAAAACAAACACAAACTTGATCAGTAACACAATCACTCATCAATCACCTTTCATGAAAGGTTTAATAATTTATTTCAGAGTTCCTCACATTCCTCCAGCAGCCTCCTCAGCACTTCTCTCTCGCTCGTGTAGAATAAACATGAACTGTAAAACAAAACTCTACTAAACTCTCAGATTTAACACGAACTACATTCTCTCAGTTTTATACACGGTGGAGGAAAAGTGGAACTGTTTCCCAACTCGTCCTTTTTCAGGACTTTTACAGGTTCTACAATTTCTTTACTTGGTTATTTTTGTTCTTCTTTTGAGACTTTTTGTTAATATATTGCCAGTAAAGATATACTAACACATTATTTATTTCAGACAGAAGGTTCCTCGCTGCTTCATCGGGCACCGCAGCGAGTCCGACTCCTTGTTTTGTTTTGTTCTGATCGAGTTTATCGTCCACTGATCCTCCCGTCCCGAAGCCCGGCTCGTGGAAGCGATGGCCTCGCTTTCGCCGTCCTGAAGTACAAATAAAGTCTAAAACACATGCACGTGTACAACCACAAGTCTGAGAACCTGCTAACGCGCCTGTAGAGTCCGAGACGAGGAGACGGCGTCGAAGCACGGTCGCAGGAAGAGTCCGTTTTCTCCACGACTTTGTGCTACGAAGAGCATCGGACACGTGAAGGACCGCGATTCAAAAAGAAAAGCGTTAAAAAAAAAAAAAGTAATCAGGGATCAAACATGCACTCGTCTGCCTCTGATCACCGCATGGGAGGAGTCTGTAATGATTTCTGTTGAATATTTTAACGTTGGTGATTCAGAGGGAAAGAGAAAGCACATCTATGTAGTGTCCTGAATCATGACAAACCTAAACAAGTACAAAAAAAAAAATCTCCCTCTGAACCGTGCACTCGTCTTTAATCCCACATTTAGATTAAACACACAGGAAAGGGGCGTGGCATGGCGTAGAGGCGGAGTTCAGGACTTTACATTAACAGCACGTAGCACAGCGGCGGAGAATCACAAACTCTCGCCAAGGGTCCGTCAGAACAAAGCGGTCCCGACGTCCAATCACGTGGAGCCGTGCAGGGAGGCGGAGTCTCGCTCTTCCTTATCCTCGTCGTCCATTTTGCGTCCGTGCTTCCTGAAATACTTGTACCTCTGTACGTAGAGTTTGACCAGGTTACTCACCTTCACCGGGTTGATCTCTCCTGTCCTGCTGTGACAGATCTGAAAAACACAAAGGCGTCTTTAGAGCACAAGTTTGCGCACCCTCATGGCTCAGACGAAGAGGATAGTAAGGAATAAAGCACTGTAACTCCCACACAAACCTGGCACTGGAGACTCCTTCCATGAATTTTAAATAAACGCTTCCTTACACATCAATTTTTGATTTAAAAATCCATTTATTATTAGCGGAGCGTCTTGCCGTACAAGTCACTGTGAACGAGCTGTTGCTATGGAAACGATAACGTATTCGAACAAGCGCGTTAATAATGAGTCTAGCCTCGTTCGCACCCTCTGTTTAGCTTCGGGATCCTCGCTGGTGGAAACAAAGTTCTGGGCTGTCGTCTTTTTACAGGATACTCACCATATTTTATATTTCAGCTTCTTGGAATTCTGTGTTTTGTATATAACAGAGCCAATAAATATAAATATATCAATATAAATTAAGTGTAATACACATGACTCCTGAAATCTACCCTCTTTTCATTCCTGAGAGTTAATGGCCCACATACGAGAGGTCAGGAGACACAGTGAAATATAAACTGTCAACTGCGTGAGAGAACCCAGTGCGTTACAGAATACCTGGATTACATCTGTCCTTTATTACACACTAAAAAGCCTGGGAAAGAAAGACGGAAACCTGATCCCAGATCAGTCTTACATCATCAGGTGCTTTGTGAATGTAAGCACAGGGATTTACTTTTAGGCTTTAACCTGTTTCACCAGAGGGCAAACCAAGGTCATGGGCAGCTAAGTGCTACGGAACAGCTTTTCAGAGAGACGGAGTGTTTACCTTGTGCACAGCTTTCCTCAGGATGTCCTTGTACTCTTCTTTGTTGATGTCTTTGCGCTGGTAGTACGGCTTGATGGCCAACTTCACTTCCTCTACTGCCCTCTCCTGGGTGTGCAGCTTCTTCAAATACTGACAGGAAGAGATTCAGGGTCATAAAGTTTCATTTTATTATTATTATTATTATTATTACTACAACACATGGTTCTAATGCTGTTATTATTATTATTATTAGTAGTAGTAGTATGATTATTAATCAGTCATTGTAATTGTTTATTATTTAGTATTATTACTACTAATGTTTATTTGTTATTGTTACAATTATACCCATTATTAATGATTGATTCTTATTTGATATTTTTATTTTATATTGTTTCTATTTTTTATTATTAGCATTATTATTGATGACTGTTACCAAAATGATAATGATTATACTACTATTATTATTATTATTATTATTATTATTATTATTATTAGCAGAGAAAAGAGGTAGTGATACCTTGTCAGGGTCTTTACTGTCTCCATCCCAGCCCATGTCACTGGCGCCCCCTGCTGCCCCGGACAGCCCCGTGGGCAGTGGAGGAGGTGGAGTCTGAGCACATCCACCACCTAATGAAAGTCCAGAGTGTAGGTGTGAAGGCGGGGTTTTGGTGCAGCCGACCAACGGGAGGGAGCCATGGAGAATGAATTGGGCGGGAGTTGGACCTGGGGGCGGAGCGTGTGATGGAGGAGGAGGAGGAACTTGTGAGATGGAGGAGGAAGATGTAGAATGCGACTGGTTCTGGTTAGCCTGAGAGAGAATCTGTTTTACATATAAAACAAGACAGAGAGAATTAGCCAACACTGTAGATTAATATTATAACTGATATGAAAGAATTAACCAGTGAAATTGCAGCAGGAAAGAAAGAGAAACACGGATCTCACCTGGCTTGTGGCCTGAATGAACTCCTGTGCTTTGGCTCGATTGGCGATGTTGGCTTCCTCCATCTTAAACAGGAGCGCCGTCACTGGAACAAGGCAGAGATTAAGAATTAGGCTTTCATAGGGAGAATGATAACATCCCTCACTATTCCGCATCATATTCGACGCTGCTCTCTGACCTCAGCGTCCTTACAATCTGAGATATGTGAAGAAAAGTATTTTACACTACTGTACGTGTACTAGGCTGCCTTCACACTAGGCGTTTATCCTCAACCCCTTACGGGAACCGGCTGCATTCCACCTACTTTATAAAATGTGACGTCTAGTGCTAATTCAGCTCCCGACCAGTCAAGTCAAGAGTTGAGGAGCAACCGAGCAAAATAGACATGGATGACAATGCACCAGTGAAATGGGCGTCTTGTTTATGAGCAGAAATAAACACATTTCATTGCTGGTATTCTAACGTTTATATATTCACTGTATGGCCAAAAGTATATGCACCCCTGACCATCACACAAGCACTATATGTGTTTGGCGAACAGCTCGTTCCAGATTTATTCCCCATGTTTGCGCTCCGCTCTTCTGGAAAGGCTTTCCACTAGATTTTGGGGCGTGGCTGTGGGGATTTGTGTTCATTCAGCTACAACAGCGTTAGTGAGGTTGATGATGATGTGAGGAGACTCCAGTTCATCCGAAAGGTGATGAGTCAGTGGGATTGAGGTCAGGGTTCTATGCAGGACACTCGAGTTCTTCCACCTTCTTCCAACCTTCACACACCATGTCTTCATGGCGCTCGCTTTGTGCACTTTGTGTCACACTGGAACAGGTTTAGAACTCTTAGTTCCAGTGAAAGGGAAATTGTAAAGCTACAGCATACAGAAACATTCTATATGAATGTTTTCTTCCAACTTTGTGGCACAAGTCTGGGGAAGAACCACATATGGGCATGATGGTCGAGAATGCACAAACTTTTGGCGGTATAGTGTATAACTCTACAGTGAAGGCAAACAACCTCCTCATCACCAATGTTTATTTCATCTGCTGAGAACGATCAATCTAATCTAGAGAGCAACCTAGGCTAGTTAGTCAGTTGATGCTAGCGAGTTGTGTAAGATTGCTGCTGTTGTTATTGTGTGTGCATCGTGTGAGGGATATTGCTTGATGATTAAAAAAAAAAAAGACAAGGGTGAAGGCTGTCTTTCTTATAGTCAAGGTTTCCATCTTCACTTCTGGAGGCACACTGCCCTACAAAGTTTCCCTAAACCCAAAACCTGACACTCTCCAGTGTAATGGACTGAGAAATGTTCTCAGCAGAAGGTAGAATGATAAAAATTTGAGAACCCTGCAGTATGCACAAACATTTAAAGAGTATAAAACTCACATGCTAATACGCCTCCAGCGGTGCAGTCCACGCCTGTCTGCAGACTCCAGGGCAAAGGTGGCACGGCAGAGGGTGGAGGAGGAGGGGGCGGAGGCTTACTGACCGTCGATGAAGACACGGAAGCTGAGGAGGACGAGGAAGGTTCGACAGACAGAGGAGGAATGGAATGAGCAAGAGAAACTGCAGCCAAGGCTGATGAAGTGGAGCAGGGTGGTGACGTCTTCTGGTCATCCAGTGGGAGGAGCTTGGAGACAGACTGTGAAATTCCATCTCCTCTTGAGGGTGGTGGGCTAGGGGGTGACTTTGCAGGCACAAGCAGGGTGGACTGGGACTGAACAGGGCACTCTTCTGAAAGGAAAGAAGGTTCAGGGGTCTTGCAGCTGCTGTCCACAGTCTGAGAATCTGGGGAAGATTCTCTAGTGTCTCGAGATGGGGGTAAAGACAATGGAGGAGTGTGTGGGGGTGAGGAAGATGGGGGAAGAACGCTGGTAGATGAAGATGATGATGATGAGGAAGAAGAGGATGAAGGTGTGGGCCCAGGATGTGTGGAGGGTGGACTTGATGGTTTTGGACCGATTCCACTTAAAGGCTGAATTTCTGAAGCTCCAGTCCAACCAGATCCCAAAGCGCTGCTGTTGGCACCTTTGGCGTTGGGCCCGTCAACTGCTAGACCCTTCTCCCGGGGCTTCTTTCCTGGCCTTCGTCTGCGCTTTGCTGCTGAGGATGATGTGGGCGAGGAAGCGGATGACGACGTGGAGGTGGTGGAGCTTGGTTTGGCTTTCTTTGACTTGAGTCCTGTCGTGTTAGTTGAGGACAGGGATGAAAGGGTATTCCGTTGCTTGCCAGTCTTGTTCAAATCTTTGACTCTACCAGGCAGGGAAAGCGGTTCTGAGCAGGGCTTCAGGAACGGAGATCGGCTTTCGTTGTCCCGACGGAAAACCACAGCTATAGACCCGCCCACCACTGAGGGTCCTGTTGTTCCACCAGGTCCAATGAGATCAATACCCATTTTACCACTGTTTCCCGTGGTGCTGCTTACTCCCTCCCGGACCAGCACTGAGACTTTAGACTGTAGTTTACCCTTCCTACTGCTTCCTCCCAGCTTCTTGGATCTTCCTGAGCGACCTGATTCTTTCTTGCTTGGTTTTTCTTTCCCGGTCTTCCGTACTCTTTTAGCAGAGGATGAAGAAGCAGTGAGAGGAAGGGAAGCAGTGTTGCCAGATGACGCAGAAAGAGGTGAGGACAGTGAGGGCAAAAGGCTTTTACTTTTGCTCGCTTTGGGTCTGTGAGAAGATGAGGAAGTGGACGACTCAGACTGGCCCAGTTTTTTGCTCCTAGATCGGGATTTCTTCTGATGGTGCCGGTTACTTTTTGGAGCTGTGGATTTAAGTTTGGGGCTTGGCAGAGGAGGTTCAGGGGGAGGAGGGAGCAGAGGAGAGTCCTCGAGTGAAGGGTAATCCGAGTCCAGTGCCTCTCCATCCAAAGATAGCATGTCAGGCTCGGGGTGGTCCGAGAGCCGGTCTGATTCATAGCCATGGTATCGGCGAGGGCTTAGAGAGGTGGGACGAGATCTGCTCCTCCGCTCCTCCTCCTCCTCCTCCTCATCAGAGCGTCTCCTCCGTTTCCTCTTGCGCTTGCGGGCTTTGTCCGAGCCTTGCGTAGGACTCCGGGCTCGATCCTGGGCGTGGGAAGGAGAGGTAGGGATCAAGGTAGTGGTGGGTGTAGTGGTAACAGTGATGGTACGTTTGATTGCGAAAAGGTCCGAGCCGTTCAGGTCCTGAATAGACGGAGGTACGACAGGCCGTCCATCTCTTCTCCTGTCTCGCTCCCTTTCCCGCCCTCTTTCTTTCTCCCTGTCTCGTCTATCGCTGCTTTCTCTTCTCCTTTTTGCCTCCCCTCTCTCCCGGCTACTTGACCCCCTGTTTCCTTCGTCCCGATCTCTCTTCCTTCCTTCTCTCATCCTGGAGTCTTTATCTCTCTCTCTTTCCCGGTTATCTCTCCTCCTATCTCGGTATCGATCCCTTTCCCGGTCTCTGTCCCGATCTCGGTCACGGTCCCTCCCTCTGTGTAGGCCTTCCGAAGGGCTGGACAAGGACCTGCGGCTGTGTGCGTGTCGAGAGGTATTACGGGAGTGTGACGCCGGCTCGGGAGTGCTGTGTTGCGTGCTCTTCCTTGTTTGGCTATAACTTCTGCTGCTCCTCCTCCTGTCCTTCTCTTTTTCTTCTCTTCTGCTCCTCCTTTCATGATCCCTCTCCTTGTTCTCTCCACTCGCTCTTTCCGACTCCCCTTTGTCCTCTTTCCTCTTCTTGCGCTTCTCTTTTTCCTGGCCTTTCAGCTTGCGCCGGTCCCTCTCCTTGGAGCTTTTGGAAGATCTGCAACTCCTTACCTTCTCCGTGGTCTGGGGTTGGGACGCCGGCGGGGAGGGAGAAGGTATGGCTAGGACAGACGCAGGAGGCGGCGATATGGATGCTGAAGAAGGGCAAGACCTGAATCTCTGTTTTCGCCTGTTGGTGAGTTTCCTTCTCAGGTCTCCCATGCCAATAGGGGGCACCGGTTGGTGGTCCCATTCACCCTCTGCTCGAACCGATACAAATCCTTCACCGTCCAGGACTCGCAAGATCCTCTCAGGTTTGAGGCCTCCCCCTTGCAAGAATGAAGGACTCCCCGAGGACGGAAGCAGCACCTCCCTTCTTATCTCAATCTCTCTTTCCCTTCTGCTCTCAGCGACACCCACAATCTCTCCTTCTTCTATTTCCGAGTGCTCAGAGTCATCCTCTTCTCTTCGGTCTTTTGCTCGCTGTCTCATGTGCTTGATCCTGTTCACCTGTGTGGCCGTGTGCTGAGACACCAACAGTCGCTCTACCGCCTCTGTCGAGTCCGGAGGTGGACCCTCGTCCTCGGGAGCTGTCTCCAGCTCCACCTCTTTAGTGTCCTTTATGTCGCATGCTATCCGTATGCTGTTGAACGAACTTTCTTCCTCTCCGTCTTGCTCCCCATCCATCTCTTTCTCTGATGCTGGTGATCCGGTGGGTTCAAAGGGGTCGTACTTATCTCCTTCGTCTCCAGCTGCTATGCCTGGTAAACCCTCTCCCTCTGTTGGTTGAAAGGGGTCATATATTTCCGTGTCCAAGCCCTCTCTCTGGTCATCGTCGTAAAGACGGGGTGATGAGGACAGACGATGTAAAGGAGCCGAAGGAGGTGCAGAGAGCAATGACTGAGCCAGAGATGATGAGGTTGATGACACACCGTCCCCTCCTGCTTTGTTCCCGACCCGATTGTTCCCAGCATGGCTGCCTTCCTCGTCCTCGCGATATCCCGTTCCCATTCTTCTAGGAGAGGTTGAGCAAGAAGAGGGGGAAGAGGGAGCAGATGAAGGTGAGGACGGAGATGTAGAGGGTGAAGAAGGGAGAGGGCTTTTTGAGGTCTCAGCCGCCCTCTGAGAGGTGCAGAGAGGAGATGGCCTGGGCATCTGTGCCACAGTTGTACGGAGCGCCGTATAAAACACTCCTCTAACCAGAAGGATGTAAGAAGGAGCTCTCAGTCAAGCCTAAGAGATGAACACACAAAACTTTAAATCACTCCAGCAGGGCACATCAAAGGAGAAATTATACATAAATTAGGTGACATACGGATTTACCTGCCCTTCTTCCAGCAGCAAAGCCTGGTTTACTCTCAGTGCTGATGCAGGCTTCACATCAAAGAGACTTGGAAAGGACAAAAATCAGAAATCAATCCCAGAATTCACTTTAAATTAAATCAAATCAAATCACACTATAAGAGGGAAGAATTCAAGTGACAGAAAAAGAATGGCTGGTGAGGGAAGGACTGTTTATAAAGTGAGAACAGGAAATAACTCATTTCACCGACATTCCACAACGTTAAATGTAACTGTGAGTGGATGAAAAGTATGACGAGTCGTTTGTTAACAAATCAAACATTTTTTAGCAAATTGCTGTGGTATAAGAGGAATAAAACACTTAAGGATGCACTGTCCTCAGAGTATCGCAGGTCTTTGGCGTCTATCTCAGCCAGACTAATCACTGTGATAAGTACTGTAGTGTAGTGCAGCTGTAACTAAACTCACATTGTTTACACCCTGATCACGTGATCACAGTTCTTATAAACATTAACACTAGGGATGCACCGAAATGAAAATTCTTGGCCGAAGCCGAAACCGAATATAATGAAAAACTTGGCTGAAAGTGAAACCGAACATGTTTTTTTTTTCG
This sequence comes from Ictalurus furcatus, assembly GCF_023375685.1. NCBI lineage: Eukaryota > Metazoa > Chordata > Actinopteri > Siluriformes > Ictaluridae > Ictalurus > Ictalurus furcatus. The sequence goes on from NC_071256.1 coordinate 39,410,941, forward strand.
CGTTTTTTCCATTTATTTTGCCATTTTTTCACCATTGCAAAAATTAAATAGTCAAAATGTGCTTTTTACTATTTTGTCTTGCTTTTCAAAGAAAAAAATCAATTACAAAAACTACAATTTCAAAATATTTATTTAACACTGAACATTTTTTTTTCATTCCAGCAGGCATAGGCTACCAACAAGGCACAATATAACTTTAAATAAATAAATGAGTAAAATAAAAATATTTTGATGTGGTTATCTTTGAGCCCCTTGAATAGCCGATGTTAGGCCTATAACTGACTGCTGAAAGAATGGAACACTCTGTAGCCTACAACTAAAAAGTGCATTAAAAAGTACATTGACAAGAGTGCAGAAAATGGTTCTATTGGGTTCTATAGGGCTGATTATATTGGGGATATATGCCCCTCGCGTCCCTGTACACCTCGCCGAGTATTATAGTAGATATAGTATAGTTAGATACGTCGTTAATGTTATGTTCCCTTAAATAAATACGTCTTTACCTGCTTCCGTAGTCTACTCCTTTACGTTTCGCGACGTGACAGAATACTCCGGAACAGAAACAAAACATACGCACGTGTCCACAGTAAACAATGTCACGGTTGTCAACAACCGAAGAGCATGCACTCGCTGAGCACTCATGCACGCGCGCGCCCTCTCATCTCTCGGAGCGCTCTGCCGGAAGTGGAGGTCGTGACATTTGCGCGTCTCACTCTGGTTGCTAGGCTATTTGGGCGCGTCATCAAACACGTCATTGTTCGGTCAAATTTATTCGGAATTTTCACTTATTCGGCCGAACACCGTAAATGCTTTTTTTTTTTTGCTATTTTCGGCCGAATAATTTCGGTTGCCGAACATTCGGTGCATCCCTAATTAACACTTCACAATCTCCACACTTACCGATCAGTGAGCCGGTGTTGAGAGCACAGCTGAGACATAAGGAAAGTAGTGTTGGATAAACAGCAGCCCACTGTACAATCACACACACACACACACACGTCAAGTCTGAACTTCGATTGATCCAGGAACAGATGGTGTAAATGAACGTAAATGAATTTTGACCTTTTTGTCCGTTTTACATTACCGGCCAATCAGGCTAGTCATACGGTCTGTGCGTTTCCGTGGTAACGCCTCAGATCATTTGTCCTTTTATCAGCCGTAAACTCCTCCTCTTCTTCTTCCACTCCATCTGAGCAGTGTTGTGCCTGATGACTGAAATTAAAATGAGATTCATTAAAAATCAGACTGTACCTCTATTGCTCTGAAACCGTTTACAAAAAAATTCAAATGTGAGATTAATATTATTGATGCAAACATCCCATAATATAAATAAGACTTATTACTGAGATGGTCTCATTTTCACCATTATAATTCTGGAACAAAACTACAAACATGACACTTATGGCACACTGAACTGAAAACTGGAAAAACAAGTACGGGAATCAAAAATAAATAAATAAATAAATAAATAAATAAATAAATAAATAAATATCGATAGAAACCGTAGTGGTGGTAGTACAGAAAGTAATGGAGTAAGTAAATAAATAAACATCTCATTAATAATAATTATAATAGTAACTAAAATAATTCTGAATAAATTAAAAAAGTAATGCAACAATACAGAAGGATAATAGTGGTATTAATTATTATTTTTATCCTCGTTATTAATTAAATGATTGCACTTTTGGAAATAACTCGTCATTAAATATATATTACATGGTGTTTATGTGGAAAATGACAGGGCTCATTATTCAAACATTTCATTATTCAAATTCAACAAAATGTTCATCCACAAACGATCTGCATTTCTTTTCATTACACATTATAGCTCTATATCTATATTTCACCAAATCTACTCTGTCACTTTATTAGGAACACCTGCTCACTGATGCAGTTCTCTCAGTACAGATGTAACGAGTGATCGTATGAGTTACTATATCCTTCCCAGCAGCTCGAACCCGTCTGGCCAGTTTCCTCTGATCTCTCAACAACAAGGAACGCTGCAGAACCGTCACTCTCAGGATGTTTTCTGTGTTTCACACCGTTCTGTGTGAAGTCTGCTTTGAGGTGAGGAATTAAACGTGTAGCGGGCGAAACGAAGGAATGTTTTCCAGCATTTTTATTCTTTCAGCTTGAAACGAACAAAACATTTGGTACATCAGTAATCATATGATGATTGCGAGAGAGAGAGAGAGAGAAAACACTGTCTGTGAAGGTCTTCAGTCTCACTGCGGACTCATCTCCCTCTATAATCATCCTTCTCAATAATCTCATCTCCCGCTCCATCATCTCATCTCCCGCTCCATCATCTCATCTCCCGCTCCATCATCTCATCTCCTGCTCCATCATCTCATCTCCCTCTCCATCATCTCATCTCCCACTCCATCATCTCATCTCTCTCTCCCCATCATCTCATCTCCCTCTCCATCATCTCATCTCCTTCTCAATAATCTCATCTCCCTCTCCTCTCTCATCTCCCTCTCAATAATCTCATCTCCCTCCATCATCTCCCTCTATAATCATCTCATCTCCCTCTCCATCATCTCATCTCCCTCCATCATCTCCCTCTATAATCATCTCATCTCCCTCTACCTCATCTCCATCATCTCATCTGCCTCTCCATCATCTCCCTCAATAATCATCTCAGCACTCATCCAGGAGGTTTGGAGAACAGATGAACATTAATAACCGGAGTACAGTTCCATACTTCTGTAGCATTTCCAGTTCCTGTTTATAAATCTGTCCCGAGGTCACAGCCACAGGATCTACTGAGGATCAGAAACCTGGTGTGTGTCTCCTGACTCTGATCTGCTGCGTGTCTGTACATTAACGCTCACATTATACGCACTTTTTTGTTTTTAAATAAAGTCAACACGCGTCCTGCTTGAACGCTTTAATTAATGACGCGCGTGCGGCTGTCTGTCCGCTCGCGAGCTAACATTTACCTCAGCTATAAGCAGCTAGCATCACAGCACTGCTAGCAATCACTAACCCTGTCCAATTCTCACTTCGGAACCGGATTCATCTCAGCTGTACACTCTCCCACACATTAATACGCTAAAAATAAAAGTTAACTTTCCATAGCTAAACCAGTTAACATCCGATTCATATCCAATGACTAACGAAGATCCAGTTAGCCAGGAGGCTAGCAGGCTAGCAGGCAGTCATAGATGGAAAATAGGATTTACCTTCCCCAGTCAGAGTTTTGTCAGCACGCGCTTCCACACAGCCGCGATGTCTTTAAATCTTTTAAAACCAGTATCAGTAACCTCTAAAGCGCAAAATTAAAAGCCAACACATTTTTTTCTATTAAGAACACAATAACAGGCCCATCCCATCCTAATCCGCCATTTTACTCCCCTCACTGTAGGGTAAAAAAACGCAGGGAATTGTGGGAAATGATGTTTATTTCGGTTTACGCGTTGTTTTTACTTGTGCATAGTTGTTTTAGTGCTGTTTGGAATCTCTACTGCCCCCTATAGGACAGGAAGCACACGGCAGCATGCGCAGCGCACTCTGCAGTCAGAGACTCCTTCAATATTTATTTTAAAACAAAATCGCATTTAATACAAGGAGCTTTTAAATCCTTTTTCTTTTATAACTTTCAGTTCCAGTTTGGAGTAAAGTCATTTAATTCAAGGTGGCCAGTTACAGCTGGACTGTAGTACAGACCCGAGTTTTAAAAATTACTTTTATTTAAATATAATTTTTTAAAATATTTATTTTGGACTTATATAAGTGATTTCTAAAATTATATTGCTTATTTTGGAGGTTATAAATCGTATCTCTGAGGATACGCTGCTTTATTAGGACACTACATTCATCAAAATCTGATTGTAAAAGAGTTTCTCTGAGGAAAAAATTGAGACAGGCATATTTATTCAGTTCTGTTTTTAAAACATTAAAATGTAATTTTAGAAAATCTAAATATTATATATTATAAATGTATACCAATTAATCACAAATTATGTCTTTCCCTGAGCAATTTTTGCTTATTTTTATTTTATTTTTATTGCTTTTTAATTAAACTAAAACAGAATTTTTAAGATTGGCGAAAATCGGTTTCATTTTCATCTGCTTCTACAAATTAGAAATACAGAAAATATCAATACTGTAAAATCTTTTATTTCCTCTAATCTGTTGGCACTGCGGGGTAAAGCTCACACTCCCGCCCCCTACAGGCTGTGGGGAGGAAACGCATCCTCAGCTGCAAATTTATCATAAACATTCTGCAAGTTTAATATTTTCCATTTGTGGTTAGTATTTTTTTTAACTTCCATAAATTAAAAAATATATATATTATAAATATTATTTACAAGTATCAGCTTTGTATATTTCACAATAATTGAAATCTCTGATTGGTGCTTTAAATAAATAGCGTTAACCGCACACAGGCCCGGTGCAGTGAAATTTCTTTATCGATTTTACTTTATTAATAAATCCTCAGTGTAATGAGATAAACTGAGATAATGAGGTAACCCAGTGCAGATAGAGATGTTTCTTTGCACTTGATTAGTTTTGTGAGATAATTCTGGGGAGAAAAAAAAGGTAAATGACTCACAGGTAATTAATGAATGAGCAGAGTTTTTATTGTAGTTTTTATATTGAGTTTATGAGTAATGTTTAGTGATGTGAGGATCCTGTGGGAGCTTTATCCTCTGAGTGAACCTCGTCCACAGTGTGTTTATATGTTGCAGTAGTTTTCCAGATCATAGTAATCGCAGGAGAAATGACAGCACTGCTCCACAATCCCTCTCTTTATCACACCGGAAACAGCAGACTCCTCCTTCCGCATCACCTGGTGGGAAACGGCGGCGTCCGTCATCATCACACCTGTACGAGCATGCGCACAATCACTCAGTTACCGATGTGTCGCTCAACAACGAGTCGGTTCTATGAGTCAACTGTTAGACGAGCGTCGAGAGCTGACTCGCATAGCTATATGAGCTGTATGGGATTTTTTGTGTTTTTATTTTTTGTCTTTCATTTCTTTTATGTTTTGTAGATGTGAGTAATACCGGCAGTGTGATTAAAATGCGGAACTGTTAGCTAGTGTGAATGGTGAGTTGTGTATTTGACTCCCAGCAGAGTGAATTAGAGATCAACTGATAATCGATTTTACCGATATTTTTCCTGATATTTAAACACTTTTCCATAACCGGATATCCGTTTTGTAATATCGGATACACCGATATTTGGCGCCATCTTGTGGGCGTTTTAAGAATTTCGTGCAGGAACGCTATTGCAGCACTGAATCTGAGGAGAGACGACTTAACAACGGTGTGCAGGGAAAGTATACTTGCTTTGCTTTAATTAATAAGCTTTATTTAACCTAACAGCCATTAATGGACAAATTTGAAGTTACATAAATGCTTGATATGTAGTTTAAGACACTTTAGTAATAGTGTAGTAACTCTTTCAGACCCTTTTATTTATTGGGGTAGAAATAAGAGTTTTTGTGTTTTGTATGCAAGGACGAAGTGAAATTGACGAAACTGTTATAAATAAAAGGGTTTGTTCAGTTCACTGGTGTAATTATCATCATTGTGTTGAAAACAGAATTAAAACAATAAATAAATAAACATCAGTTCTGCATATCAATTATTGGACACATAAACATGCAAATAATCAGTATCTGTAATAAAAAAAAATCAATATTGGTTGATCTCTAGAGTGAATGAATCACAAAGGAATCAGACACGTTCAGATATCGTTAGGCCTCTGATTGATCTGACTCACTGACAAGAACCAGAATCCACACAGAGCCCGAGTGAACAAGCCGAACAGACTGAAGAACAAAAATTAAAAACTGGCATGTTTGTTCCACTTAGTCCTGATCTTCATCTGAATATACTTTCACAGGACTAAACGTCTGTCAGGAATTTAAATAGTTTGTAAGATATTTTAATTCAGTGTGTGTCTTTATAGCAAATGGTCTGCAGTTATATAGCACCTTTTAATCTTAGTGGTTCTACAAAGTGCCACACACACACACACACACACACACACACACACACACACACTTACGGATGTCCTCGTCTCGTCCGCGTCTCCCTGACTGGTAGAACAGGCCTTTATCCCCACAGACGAGCAGCAGAGCCTCCACCAGCTGGACGCCACACAGCCTGCGGCTCCCGAAACCAGCACCGGGTCTCAGCAGGGCAACGGAGCAGAACAAGAGCAGGAGCAGTCTCACCCTCAGCATCCTGTAATACACCATACACACACACACACACACACACACAGAATACACACTTCATCAGACGCACTGAGACACTCACTGTGACATTAACACTGACACTGAAGGAACAAATTCAATGTGTTATTGTTAAAAAGGTCAGATTTAAGTACCACAGCTCAGTATTCAGTTAAATAAATTAAAGCTAAACTTACTTCTCTTTTTCACTTCTACCGTCTGTGTCGGATCAGAGCGATGAGGACGGTGGAGATGCCTCTGAGCTCTCTCTCTCTCTCTCTCGCTCTCTCTCTCTCTCATATCTATAAACCTTCCTGTAATTTATCCCGTACACTGAGTGCTGGTGATTCAGTGATTACCCTGATCTCTCTCACGCTCTCTCATTAATTACCCCCATTATTATACCCAATCAAACCACTCCGAACCCTTTCATCCCTCCATCATCATCATCATCATCATCATCTTCATCATCATCCCCCCTCTGATTTCAGCCTCAGAGTGAAGGAGAACCAGGAGTGCGGACCATCTCCGTGTCTCTCTTGTTTTCTTTCTCCTTTAATTTAAGGCTGATCGTACAGTCTGAGGGTCACACGGCTCAGAAGATCAGCTTGAACACAGAGCCGGAGGAAACAAGATGCAGAATAGACTACTAAATTAGCAAGCTACTGATCTACTAAACTACTGAGGCTTTTCTAAACATAAAACATTTTGAGACGTGCTGTTAGAGGAAACTAATCAACTTTAGGGGAGTAACAGTAAGTCCATTCATCACTCAGTATTATCATTATTATTAATGTTTCTGTCTCAGCTGTTGGACTACTGAACGTTTAGAATATTCCAGACATTTGATAGTTCCTCAAAGTGTTCCTTTAACACCGCGTCAGCACCACGTGGGTCAGACGCTCTGTGAGCCACAGGAGAGGTGATGAACCCAACTGCTGAGACAAACTCAGATGTAGTTGAACGTTCCAAAAAGTTTAAGGAAAAATCCAAATCAAAACAGAAAAAGGCAAAAAACAAGATGCAAAGGTTATCTATCCACACAGTTCAGTCACTGCATTCAAACATAATCCAACAGATCCTCAAGACGAAAACATCACTAAAAGGTTTTAATTATATGTGGTGTCCATAGTGTGTGAATGTGTGTGTGATGCGATGGATTAGCACCCCGCCCTGTGCCCCATGCTCCCTGGGATACGCTCCAGGTTCCCTGCAACCCTGAAGGATAAGCGGCACAGGATGGACGGACAGATGGATGGATGGATTGACGGAAGAATGGACGGATGGATGGACGGATGGACGGCCGGATGGATGGATGGACGTATGGACGTATGGACGTATGGATGGATGGACGTATGGACGGATGGACGGATGGATGGACGTATGGACGGATGGATGGACGGATGGACGGACGTATGGACGGATGGATGGATGGATGGATGGACGTATGGACGGATGGACGGATGGATGGATGGATGGACGGATGGACGTATGGACGTATGGATGGACATATGGACAGATGGACGGATGGACGGATGAATGGATGTATGGACGGATGGACAGATGGACGGATGGACGTATGGACGTATGGACAGATGGACGGATGGATGTATAGACGGATGGACGGATGGATGGATCTACGGACAGATGGATGGATGGACGTATGGACGGATGGACGGATGGACGTATGGATGGACATATGGACGGACGGATGGACAGATGGACGGATGGACGTATGGACGGATGGATGGACGTATGGACAGATGGACGTATGGACGGATGAATGGACGTATGGATGGATGGACAGATGGATGGATGGACGTATGGATGGATGGACAGATGGATGGATGGACGTATGGATGGATGGACAGATGGATGGATGGACGTATGTATGGATGGACAGATGGATGGATGGATGGAAGTAGTTGAACAGGACATGTTCACATTTAATATTCTGTGAGGTGTAATGTACACACTTAAATCTTTACAAAGTTGATTTAAATGATGTTGTTAAACTCCAGATTTGTGATTTACACTCTGACTCATCGACTCTCATGCAAATGATCCATGCAAAGTGTAATCACACCATGCGAGTGTGTGTGTGTGTGAGTGTGTGTGTGTGTTATGAAAGACGGAGAGGAGACAGGGTGGAGATTAGATTAGGAAAATGAGCAGCTAAATCCACCATGCTCAGATTACTCAAAAGGATAGAGTAACACACACACACACACACACACACACACACACACACTCTCACACACACACACACGCACTGGAGCAGGTAAGGAAGTGTAACAGGTAAGTTAATGATGAAGTATTGTTTGAAATGATCCTGGAGGTGTAAACTTTATTTGATGTGAGGTTTTATTTGCTGTAAGAGACGTCATGGCTGTGGATGTGGAGAAGATCATCCAGTGCATCACACACGGAGACCAGGACAGCGTCCTGACGCAGCTGGACCACTACAACACCGAGGCACGCCAATGTTTTTACTGTAGTAGCAAGAAAGAAATAATGCAAATGAAAAGCAGCAGTGTGTGATGATTAAACCTCGTGTGATGATTGGAGATGATGTCCTGCAGGACCAGGTTCAGTCCTGTGCAGAATTACACAGAGTAAAAATTACTTATAAAAATACTACTTTTTTTGACAAAACCTGTTTCCATGCCAACAGCACGGTATAATATCTGAGGCGTGTTAATATGTTTCTCTGAGCCGTTTTGTAACCTAGTGGAGCTTTGAGTTCTTATCATTCATCTAATTTCATATTTTTGCTTTATATTCTGTTTATTTTCTTTACAGTTTGCACAGTGTTTCTTTTTTAATGTGGAGGAAAGAGAGAGGAGAAAGGTAGGTGTGTGTGTGTGTGTGTGTGTGTGTGTGTGTGTGTGTGTGTAAAATGTCCTTAATCTCAGAGTACAGGATTAACAGAGCTATTAATGTACCATCACCTTCACTTATCTCGGCCTGTCTCTATTTAATAACGTACTGATTATTGAAAGCTTTTAGTTACTGTACACTGAGCTCTTTTTTAACGCCCCAAAGTCACTTACAGGGAACAGCGTGAGTAATCTACACAGGAGGAAATGAAATAAAATAAAAATCATGCAGTAGCAGAGCAGGAAATATACAGCACTGCGTAAAAGTCTTTACAAATCTGTAAAGAGAAGATGCTTTCAAACCTATACAAAATAAAATGTTTCTGAAATATCAAACACTGATTATAATGAGCCGTAAACATCACGAACTAAAACACATAACTTTAAATAACTTTAAACACATAACTTTTTTATCTTAAGAGATGTAGCCCCTTTAAGCTTTCTTCGGTTGTCTCTGTGGGAGAACCCTTAATGGTTCTAGGTACAGTATGGCTCTCACACTACACCAGAGTTTTGACCAATCAGAAAGTCCTCCAGGTGAAAACCTTTTTTTTTTTTTTTTCAAAGCTAAGAACCCTTAATTAACCTTTAAAGTGTAGTTCACTCAGTAATAATGTTATTAATCACCGTCTCTGTCTCTGTCTCATTACGCTCACATGGACCTGAGAACAGCAACGAGAGCTGGAGGAGGTAAAAATACTGACTCTGAGGAGCACCTGAGAGAGAGAGAGAGAGAGAGAGAGAGAGGAGAAAGAAAAAGTGAAAAAAGGGAGAGTCTGAAACAGAAGAAATATTATTTTCAGCGGTAGAAAAACTGAGATAAGGTTAAACAGCACTTTAATCCTCTCTCTCTCTCTTTCTCTCTCTCCCTCCCTCTCTCTCTCTCCCACTCTCTTTCTCTCTCTCTCCCTCTCTCCCTCCCCCCCTCTGCCCCCCCTCTCTCCCTCTTTCTCTCGCTCTCTCTCTCCCTCTCCCCCCCTCTGCCCCCCTCTCTCCCTCTTTCTCTCGCTCTCCCTCTCCCTCTCTCCCCCTCTCTCTCTCTCCCTCTCTAACTTTCTCTCTCTCTCCCTCTCTCCCTCTCTCCCCCCTCTCTCCCTCTCTCTCTTTCTCTTTCTCTCCCTCTCTCGCTCTCTCCCCCCTCTCTCTCCCTCTCTCTCTTTCTCTCTCTCTCCCTCTCTCTCCCTCTTTCTCATTCTCCCTTTCTCCCGCTCCACCCCCTCTCTCTCTCATCAGTTCCGCAGGAATAAAGTGAGAGACTACGTTCCAGACCCGGACTCAGAATTCGGCTCAGGAGATGAAGACAGTGAGGATCCAGACCTGGTCCTGCGAAGGGTGTGTTATAAACTCATCCCACACATGCTGTCTCTAGATTTAAGAAAGGGGTGGGGCCTAGCTTAAATATAATTAGACTTCATCTTATGACATTAATAAACTTAATTAACTACTGATTTTAAATACATAATATAAGAAGAAGCCTTTATTGGTCACATATACATTACAGCACAGTGAAATTCTTTTCTTCACATACCCCAGCATGTCAGAGTGCAGGGTCAGCCATGATACAGTGCCCCCTGGAGCAGACAGGGTTAAGGGCCTTGCTCAAGGGCCCAACAGTGGCAGCTTGGCACGTGTAATCTGGGTAGAACGTGGTCCGGCGTTGTCCTGCTCTGGATGGCAGCACATGTTTCTCCAGAATGTGTACATATCTTCCTGCATTAATGCTCGCCCTTTACACACCGGGATTCGACCGGATTCCTCGAATCTTTTCATTGTATCGTGCACTGTAGAAGGTGAAACGCCCAAAATCCTCCCGATGTGTCTTTGGGGAACGTTCTTCTCAAAGTGTTGGATTGTTTTCTGACTCGACCCGTCCTCACTCTTGAAGGACTCGGCCTTTTTTGGAGGCTACTTACTGTATATACTATGATTAGACGATCGCCTCACCTGTCTCACATCACCCTCTTATTTCAACTTCTCACATCGCTATTAGTCCTAAACTACCCCTGTCCCAACTTTTTTTGGGAATTTTTTATTTCAAAATAAAGGTTCATCTTCAAAAACCGATGCAATTGATTAGACAAAACATCAAATCCCTCGTCTTTATACGTGTTTTGTTTAAATAAAAGTCAGAGTACATTTACACATCACTCCTCTTTGTTTTTATTAACATTTTCCATACTGTCCCAACTTTTTTGGAATTGGGGTTGTAAACCTAGCTCAAATGAGCTAAAGACAAATAACAATAAATAATTTTGTTTCATCACGGTAGGTTCAGTAGTTAACTATGCTGACTAGTTAATGCTAACTGAAGCAGGAGCTTGAGGTAAATGATTGTGATTATGAGTTTATAGAAAACGTTCGACAAAAGATTGTAGCGTATTTAATAAACAAACTTTTTTCAATATCTTCTAATCAGTTCCATTAATTTTACATTCAAACTTTAGTGTTCCTGTATTTACTCGCATTTCTGTCCAACTGGGGGCTTTGACTGACCAATCAGGGGCCTCGTCTGTCCAGTCTGGAGCTTTACATCATCAGTCAGTGGCTAGTCACTAAAATCACTGAGTGTCTCTCTCTCTGTCTCTCTCTCTCTGTCTGTCTCTATCTTTCTCTCAGCGGTTGGCTGAAGCTCTGCTCCGGTTCATCCGGACTCGTCTCCAGCCCAGCGTTCTCAGTGCGTGTTTGCGTACACTACGTATTCTCTCCCGTGACCGCCAGGCACTCGCGCCCTTCATCACTGACTCGGCCATCCTCACCCTCGCCTCCCTGGGTGGCATCAAAACCCCACCCCTTTCTCACCATGACAATGAGGAGGAGGAGAAGGAGATAGGAGAAGAGACCGTGGACAGCGTCGCGTCAAATCCTGTCACCAACATGGACTTCCATGTCCATTTCATTGACGCTAACTTAGCAGCTCCTCATGTAAGCTCCGCCCCCTCACACACCCCACACTGTGTGAGCGAGGACATCACGGAGATGGAAAGAACTGATGACATCTACGGAGTGTTGACGAGAGGAAAGAGGGACGCCAGAGAGGAGGAAGACGAGGAGAGGAGCGAGTGGTATGATGATGGAGAGGTGTGGAGGAAAGAAGCCATGAAGACTCTCTGTAATATCATCTACAACAGCCAGAGGGCGCAAGAGAGGGCCAGTGCACTGAGGTGAGACACACACACACACACACACACACACACACACACACACACACACACACACAGAGCACTTCATTACTAGGTTCTTGCACATTCTTCATTAAAAAATTCTTGTCCATATTTTTCTTCAGCTTTACAGACTTCAGTTTTCTTGTTGATTTTAAAGATCGTCATCACTGACACTGGAGACATAAATGTTACATAAACGTCTCCTCAACATATCATTTATTGATTAGACATGTTTTTCATTTTACATCCGTTTATTAGCAGCGGAGAGTCCGCTGTACACGTCCCTGTGAATGAGCGGTTACTATGGAAACGATAACTTATTAGAACAAGTGATTTACAGCTGCACTACTGCCAGAGCTGCTGTTATAGAAAATTAATCAACACCTTCTGCCCAAATGAAATGTAAATTAAAATAAGAAATAGAAAATAAATGAAAATAAAAGCATGTGTGTATCCTTTGCTCTTGGTTTTTTTCTGTCTTTTGCGTTCCTTTTCCCCACTTTTTTCCTCCAGACTCCTCCCAGGTCTTTCGGAAAAGCTGAAGGATGGCATTCGCTCTGTGTCGCCCCCCAGTGGTCAGTTCTATGAGCTGCGGCTGCTGTTCCTGTTGACGGCTTTAAGGCCTGAACTCAGACGACAGCTGCGGCAGGTGAACACTTCAAGAGAGAGTCGTGAATATGTTATTCTTTTTTACCATGCACTTCCTCTGACACTTCCTGTTCTGCTTCCTACAGGAGCGTGGCGTGTCCATGCTGACGGCTGCTCTGGAGCAGTGTTTGGAAGTTCAGTGGGCTGATGTGTACGAGGTGGTGGCCTGGGACTCCGAGTCGCCCCCTGTCTGTAAGGAGGTCTCTCAGCGTGCCATTGAGATCCTGAAAGTCCTGTTTAACGTCACGTACAGCTCGCACACACAGCAACCTGATGAGGTCCAGCAGATTACTCACAGAAATCCGTACACTCTGCTAAGTCCACTTTCCACTGCAGTCAGTAAGAAGCAGTTAATTAAGCCTCAATGTCTCCCTGTTTATGCCCTCAGGAGGATGCAGCTCTGTATCGCCGCCTAGCTGCTGTACTGCGTCACTGCCTGCTGCTGCCCTGCCAAGGGGAAGAACTGACCGAGGAACTACAGGGGTGAGAAAACACACACATAATACATTATACAACCATGTACTGGGCTGAAGTTCTCTAATGAAGATTTAAGGGAATGTTGGGGCCTTAAGTGAACGTCCCCTCCCCTAGTTAGCAGTAATTATTCATTATTATACTTTAATGTACTCTAACACATCTCATAGTTTATAGTGATCCAATATACAGTACGCTACCAGTCTCTTTAATCATCACCTGTAACATCTCCTTAATCATCACCTGTAACATCTCTTTAACCATCACCTGCAACCTCACTTTAATCATCAGCTGTAACATCTCTTTAATCATCACCTGCAACCTCACTTTAATCATCAGCTGTAACATCTCTTTAATCATCACCTGTAACCTCTCTTTAATCATCACCTGTAACCTCTCTTTAATCATCACCTGTAACATCTCCTTAATCATCACCTGTAACCTCTCTTTAATCATCACCTGCAACCTCACTTTAATCATCAGCTGTAACCTCTCTTTAATCATCACCTGTAACATCTCCTTAATCATCACCTGTAACCTCTCTTTAATCATCACCTGCAACCTCACTTTAATCATCAGCTGTAACCTCTCTTTAATCATCAGCTGTAACCTCTCTTTAATCATCACCTGCAACCTCACTTTAATCATCACCTGTAACCTCTCTTGTCTGCTGTTACAGAATGTGAGAATCAAAGTTAGACCCATCTCATTAAACATGATAGAAGCAGATAATACATGACCTTTTGGTTGACCTCTGACCTTTTTTCTGTCCCTGAAATCTGACACCCCCCACCCCCCCACAGGCAGACGGTGAATGTGTTGTCAGCACTCCCTCTGCAGTGTCTGGACGTCCTGCTCTCGGCTTGTCTCTCTGAGGGATCGAGGGAATCGGGCGGAGTCAACATGGACTGTGTCCACTCACTGCTATTGTTCATGGAGAGGAGACTGGACAGAGTAAGAGAGAGAGAGAGAGAGAGAGAGAGAGAGAGAGAGATATTTCTGTTTTATTTAGCAGTTTTACATCTCAAAGCTGTAGTGGTTTATTAAATAAAAAATAAAACGAAAATCTAGTAAAAGACAAACCTTTGGACTGTACTGTAGATGGACAGACTGAATTTAAGAATCAGTGTTAGAAGATGGGAAATCCCTAAAATCCTTGTTTTGTTATATTTATTATACATTATTATATTTACCTTTTATTCATTTAACCCCAGATATTTTCAATCAGATATTTTCAGTCATAACTGTAACCTCTGAGTCATCTCTGTCCCTCATAAATCTCACGTCTATAGTTTATCAAGTGTGTACTTGTGTACCTGACGTGTGTGTGTGTGTGTGTGTGTATGTGTGTGTGTGTGATTATTAAAGGGTCATAAGCTGAAGGAGAGACTGACTCCGGTGCTGAACCTCCTGACTGAGAGCTGTAGGGCTCACAGAGAAACACGACACTACTTCAGACAGCAGGTGCCAAAACTTTATGCATACCAGACTGTTTACCTCACTGACTATCTGTATGTTCTACACAGTTAGTTATATTAGTATATATATGATCCATATTGAGCACTCATTTGTGTATACACTAATGTCATATAAATAAGAGAAAAGGCTTATTTATTTATTTATTTATTTATTTATTTATTTATTTATACACTTTAATCCCCATTTTAAAAATCCAGATTCCTTCAATACGGAAATTGAAAAAGTTCCCCAACCCAAATACCCTGCCCCCTTTTCCATTGTAAACAGTTTTTTTAGACTGCATTTGCATACTGGAACCTGATTGGCTCTTATATTTTATGATGCAGTAATGGCACATGTGCTTATGGATATGATTAGTTCTGATTGGTTAATATTGCAACACAGCCACTATGTCATTTGCATGAACTCAATACTAACACAGATTTCCCATGTGATTAATTTTAGCCTCGTTTAAAAATGAAATACAAATAAACAATGCGACAATAAACATTTTCCATATTTCACATCATCTGCACACTAAAAGAACTGACTCTGAACAGCTTTAATCATAAAACACATTTTATAACGTTGACATGAGTCGGGGTCCGAGTCGTCTGACCTTTCTGTGCTGTGACTGGTCAGATTCTGCCGCCGCTGAGGGACGTGGCGCTGAGACCCGAGCAAGGAGACACGATCCGTAACAAATTGGTGAGACTGATGACGCACGTGGACACGGAGCTGAAACACTGTGCCGCTGAGCTACTGTTTGTGCTCTGCAAAGAAAACGGTACAGAAACTCACACACACAGGAAGAGCTTTAACGTCGGCCATTTTGAGTCATTTAGAAAGATAAAATAGCAGAAGGACGATCAGTACAAATCCGATTATAAAACTACACGCAGTGTAGAATTCTGTCCTGTTCCTACAGTCCCACAGAACCGATGATTCCCTTCAGACATGTTTACGTGAAAGATATATTTCTCATATTCATACAGCCAAAGTCTCCTCATCGTATCACAATTCACTCCATACACTCGTAAAGATAAAGGTTCCAGTTAGAACCAAAAAGGGTTTTTTCAGCCTGATGCCACAGGACAAAGAACCTTTTACTCTCAAATTCTTTAGAGAGCCATTTATTTACTGCTGCTTTAAAGAACCCACAAATGGTTCTTCAGAGCAGTGCCACAGGGAACCATGTTATAAGTTAAAATGAAAAAAAACCTTAGTTAATGCTTTAAGGAACCAAAGTATGGTTCTTAAGAGTGATGCCTGCCAGGAGAACCTTCTGCAGTCCCACAAAGAACTTTAAAGGCTCACTTTAACCTGTTATAGGGTGATACCTTGAAGAACCAATACACAGTTTTTAAGAACCTATAATGAAACATAAAGAACTTCTTTAATCTCCAAAGAACCATATAGCTCAACTCCAGAACCATATACAATGAAAAACAGTTCTTGACAAGAAGAGGATTCTTTGCAGATCCTATGGTGCTGTAAAGAACCTTTGAGGAACCTTCATTTTTAAGAGTGTAGTGCATGTCTACATCAGTACAGGGATGTATTTTATTTTATTTATATTGTCTTCTGTTTAATTCTTCATGTCAATTTTCACGTTTAGCACTTCATCATGGTCCGTTTCTTATCTGATTTGATCTGATGGAGGACGTTCAGTTGTCCCTCTTGAATCATCATTACACCCTGCAACAGAAAGTTTTTCTGTTTCCCAAGAAAAGGTTCCAAACTGGTAACCTTTTAGGAAGCTAGGTACACTTGATAATTGGCACCCTGTCCAGGGTGTACCCGCCTTGTGCCCGATGCTCCCTGGGATAAGCTCCAGGTTGTGACCCTGAAAAGGATAAGCGGTATAGAAGATGGATGGATGGATGGATGGATGGATGGATGGCACACTTGATAATATAAAAATTCACTAGCAAACCCATCACAAATGAAAGCTCCAGTCTGTGCTTGTCTATTTTTACAGAGAGTCCTCATGAACTAGGACAAAAACAGTATTTAACAAGTATTTAACGCAGGTGTATAATGACCTAGTTAGCTTGTTAATGCATGAATTTACCTGGCAGTTCTGAACCTGAGATGATGTTGTTAATTGTTGATGTGTGTGGCAGTGGGATTCTGGATAGTACTGAGTTACAGTCATGACATGAAGGTGTGAAGCAGGTTTTTTTTCCCTCTGTTTGATGGAAAAGAACAGAAATGTGTGCGTGATATCAGCAGACGACTGAGTCTCCGAGTCCGAATAAAAATCTGAGTCTCACAAAGTGACCAATGTGAGAGATGGAAGTGATATAATGGACACTGAGTGAGTGTACTGTCTGACTAATAACCATGTGTGTGTGTTGTGTGTGTGTGTGTGTGTGTGTGTGTATCAGTGGGCCGGTTCGTGAAGTACACTGGTTATGGCAATGCAGCAGGTTTGTTAGCAGCCCGAGGCCTCCTGAGCGGTCGCAGCTCGACTCCTCAGTCTAAGTACTCCAGTGACTCAGACTCGGACACGGAGGAGTACCGACAGGCCAGAGACAGGATCAACTTGGTGACGGGGCGAGTCGAGGAGCCGCAGCCCGACCCCATGGAGGGGATGAGTGAGGAGGAGAAGGAGGCCGAAGCTGTGCGTCTTGTCACCATGTTCAACAGACTCTCCAGGTATGTGTGTGTGTGTGTGTGTGTGTGTGTGTGTCCCTGGGTGTGGCACTCCTTTTCTTGTGCTTCCTGGTTGAGTCAGTGCAGTCTATTGCTCACAGTAACTGCTATTCACTCCCAGCTCCCTTCCTGCTACACCCAGCCCCAACTTGCCTTCCCCATGACTCTCCAGCTCTGCACTCAGCTCTCACCCCACTGACCCGAGTTCAAGCCCTGACCCTGACTACACATCACCACACTCCCTTCCCACACTCCCTAACTTCCACTACCCTTCAATAAATCCTGTTTAACCTTCAGTCCTTGGGTTTGTGGTCCTCATAACAGAACAATCTGGCTACCCTGTCCCATCAGGGCACCCTCCTTAGTTAGCATGAACTACAGCTGTGTACACTCTCTGAGAGCCACCAGGCTATGGTGGCCCAGCTTGGGGTTCCTCACGCAGTAACTCAACAGCGTCCTCCCCCAAATGGTCCAGACTGCCCTGGCCCCCAGCCCAGTCAGCCTGCCTCTGTTGTCCAATCTGTCTCCTCTCACAGTTCACTATGGCGCAAAGACCATATCCCATGACCCGAGCCCTATGCAGATGACCTAGGGAGATGAAGGTCCTCCCTCCTTCAGTGTTCCTTCATGTTTGCTCAGCATCCTAATACCAATACCACCAATGAAGCCAGGGTAGCCTATGTCATGAGGCTTCTTAGGGGAGATGCTTTAGCCTGGGCCACTGGCACATGGGATAGGCAGCCAGCTCTGTGGTCCTCTCTCTTTTCCTTCACCACAGAACTATGGAAGTTTTTTGACCACCCTGTCTGAGGGAAGGAGGTCACCAAGTGCCTGCTCTCCCTCCGCCAGGGGTCTTGCAGTGTGGTGAAGTATTCGGTGGAGTTCCATGTTCTGGCCGCCGAGTCTGGGTAGAGCTAGGAGATGCTCCAGGAAGTATTTGTAAATGGACTCAATGAGCAGATGAAGAACAAACTTGCCATAAAAGACGAGTCAGACTCTCTCGATGCGCTGGATCTCCCTCGTTATCTGGCTGGATAAATCACATGTGATTGAGGTGCAGAGAGAGAGCTGGCTGGCCCCAGGCCCCTCAAGCCCCTCGTCTTCCTCCCCGTTTGTTCACCAACCCAGCCCCTGGGCCTCAGACCAGTCCTCAAGTCCCTTCCAGTTCCCCTTTGTTTGGAGAAGAACCCATGCAGGTAGGCTTGGGCCCGGCTCACCCCTGCCAAACACGACCGCTGGTTCCAGGATGGTGCGTTCATATACTGTGGCCAATCAAACCACTTCATAGCCACCTGTCCTTGGCCAAAGAGCACCACCTCTCCTATCTCCCTGTCCCACTACAAGATTCCAGCCACCCTGTGCCACAACCAGCTCTCCATTCCCCTATGTGCGCTGGTCAACTCAGGCACCGAAGACAGTTTCCTGTGTCTGCCGTTAGCTTCCCAGTCTGGCCTCCCCTTGGAACAACTGGACCCCCTATGACTGTTAATGCGCTGTATGGGAGATTCTTGGCCCAGGTCACCCATCACACTGTTCCACTGCTCCTGGTTCTCTTGGGAAACTACCGCGAGCAGGTCTGTTTTAATGTCATCTCCTCCCCACATACTCCCCTAGTTTTGGACCACTCCTGGTTAACTAAACACAACCCCCAGACAGACTGATTGGCTGGTTGGGTTGTCAACTGGAGCCTCGTCTGCCTCTCTTCATGTCTGAAATGAACTCTTCCACCCATTACATCCACAACAGCACCTCTGACCCTAAGCCCTCCAAACCTCTCGTCCATGCCCCCCTAGTATCATGACCTGGGAGAGGTCTTCATCAAGGACCGGGCTCTCTCACTACCACCTCACCTCCTGTATGACTACGCCATCAGCCTGCTTCCCTGTCCCGTCCTGAGAGAGAGGCCATGGAAAAACACATTAATGACTCCCTCGTTGCTGGTATCATCTGACCTTCTTCCTCCCCCCTGGGAGCCAGCTTCTTTTTCATGGCCAAGAAGGGCAAAACCATCCATCCTTGTATTGATTACCGGGTCCTTAACAATATCACCATTAAAAATAAGTACCTGCTGGCTCTCCTCAGCTCAGCTTTCGGAGCCCCTGCACAGAGCCACTGTGTTCACCAAATTGGACCTGCGGAATTCATACCATCTGGTCAGGATCAGAGAGGGGGATGAATGGAAGATGGCGTTCAACATCCCACTTGGCCACTTTGAATATCTGGTCATGCCATTCAGCCTCACCAATTCCCCAGTGGTCTTCCAAACCCTAGTTAATGACGTCCTCTGGGATTTCCTGAACCATTTTGTCTTTATTTACCTGAATGACCTTCTGATTTTCCCCTTTTCACCTTTTAAACAACTCTATACACAGCTCTGCATTATTATTGATGCAATAGTTTACGATGTAATATCACTACCTGCTGAGATGTCATGCTCATGTGAGCTTTATGAAATCATTTTTGCATTTTAAAGTGGACAGAGTGTTTTCAAAGACACTGTTCTTGAACAGAATTTTTTGTAAAAATGAAGAAGCAAAATTACCTAAAAAAATATCCATGTATGTCTGGGCGTGGTCTGTGTGCTTCATATTTTTCCGATTATTCCTTTAAAAACCATCTCAGAGGTGAAGCGAGGAATTTTTAAAGTATCTTTTCAGCTTTAGCGCAGGTTTGTGAGTCTGTAAATAAGCCTCCGAACGCAAACTCCCAAACTCCCAAACTCCACCTCTTTTACTCTGAGACCTCCCCCTGTCTGTGATTGGATCAAATACTACATAGTTGCTTCCATCACAGCACAGAGGGGCAGCTGCTCAATTTCAGTTCCTTGCTCACGGTTGTTGAAGCAGCAGCATGAACACCTTTAAAAACCAAACAGAGCTACAACATGATTACTGCACGACATGTCCAGAAGAGACATTAACGATGTTCACATGGGCATAAATTCAACCTGACAGAGAAAAAAAACACAAAGAGGCCAAGAAAAGAAACCATTCAGCTTCCTCTAGACTATAAGTAATATAAGAATTGGACCATCAGTATGCAACCAATCAGGATAAGAAGGCGGTTCTACTCAGTCACATGGCTTGTAAAAACAACACACAAGCCTCTTTAGCCTTATCTGCATTTAGATAGTTACAAGACTATCTATTAGACAAGACAGTTGTCACACCATGTTTAAGCCATGTTTACACTGTTGACATTATTATCTATACCAGCACTATATAATGCTTAGATCACACCCCTTGTTGTTGTTCCAAACTCCTGCCCCTTAGGCGGAAGCACTAATATACTGAATAGGTTAAACAGATAGCTTTAACTCTGAGTGTGTTTGATTTTGAGTATTACTCTTTTCCTTTCCTTTACCTCTGACTCTCTTGTTCTTTCTCTACATGTGTTTCTCAGGGATAAGATCATTCAGCCGATGTCGGTGACACCGGACGGCCGACTGGCGCCTCTCTGTGGCAGTATGAGAAATAGCGCCCTGGAAGAGGAGGAAGAGGAGGAAGAGGAGGAGGAAGAAGAAGCAGACTGTGAGGAAGTGGATTAGGATGTGATCCTGAACCCTGAACCTCCATCATTCAGTTCCAGCTCTTATCCAATTGCTAATGTAGTGGACTGAATGTGGATTTGGTAGGGAGGTAGATATGCAGGTACAGGGTTGTTAATCAGTGGCGTAGATGGAGAGCAAAAGAAAGGGATCACAAAAAGATACGGGGAAAAAGAGAAAGAGAAAACTGACAGTCCGAGATACAGTACAGAAAAGGGAAAAGAGATGAAGAATGATATATAACATGTACATAAAAGCACAGACCATGGCAGTTCTATATACAGGATAGTGTGTGTGTGTGTGTGTGTGTGTGTGTGTGTGTGTAGTCACATGATAGCAGCATCCCTGTAGGAAAATATGTAATAATTTTTGAAGAGAGTGAGAGTTACAGTGAGAGAGAGAGAGAGAGAGAGAGAGAGTGAGAGAGAGAGAGAGACACAAAGAAAGACAGCCATCATTGCAGACAGAAAAATGCTAGCAAGGTTGCCATGACTGCGTTGCCATGGTAACTACAGGAATATGTAGTTCTCCAGATTTGAGATCTATCTATCTCTCTCCCTCTCTCTCTCTCTCTTTTCCAAAGACTGAAGTGTTTACCTCGGATGAGAGCTGCTGAGGTTCAAATCTAATGCCGTGTGAGCTGTAATGAAAGAATATTAGCAGCTAAATAAAAAAACATTTCATTTCCTGTACTCTCAGAGAGGCGTTTTCATTTGCAGCACGATTCCCCCCACACTTTTATTCAAAAAGCCGTGCGATGGTGGAATTACAGCGTGCAGAGGGACCATTAACCACATCAGCACAGTTTAATGTGTGGCTTTCAATCCTCTCTGTCTGAGTCGCTGTTTTTCTCCTTTTTGTTCCCCAACCTGAAAGCCTGAGCGCCTGAGAGCCAAGGAAGGGGGAGGACGTCGGGGCAAGGCAGGAGACAGCTCATGAGTCAGCACTCACAATATAGCAAGACAACAGACGTGTTTATATGCTGTTATGATATAAAAATTAAAGTTATGATCTCACGATGAATATCAATTCAAATGCACCAAATGAAGACTTTTAAAAGAAGAGAAAACTGAGAGCACTATGTATACGCTGTTCTGATAAACTACTAAAGATTCAAACTGACTCTAGGTATGTTAAAGGTGTAGTCAGTGATTTTAGTGGTACTGTTTGCTCCAAAGCCACACCCCCAAACACTACACTACAGTAACACCCCTTTCACACCTATTGGTCCATTTTATCCAGAGAGAAATGCGTTCTTTTGGCTTTCGCTATTTGGTTTGGTTTCACACATCAAATATTTAAACGAGCCAAAAACAAACAAACAAAAACAAGAAAAGAAATCTAACAAACCTTTACAAAGTGCACATAGAAAGGACAAAAATCCCCCAAGCACAGAGACAACACGTATCCAGAAATAAACGATTATATAATTATATAAATAACTCGTTTAAAACATTTTGTGTTTCGCACCGGGTTTTCTTTCTTCCGTCAGTCCAAATCTCCAGAACCACTACAGCTCTGTCCTGTGCCTCAGTTTATCAGCTCACAGCTAGAGAAAAAACCCCAAAACACACAGCGTGACTGATTCACTTCCTGCACTGAGTCGATTCAGAGTCAAATCACTTTCTCACTAGAGTTCATTCAGAAGCAGACCGAAACCTCTCTCAGGCGCTCTCCGACCCGAGCGTGATGGCCCGAGTGTGTTCTGCTAAAGAACCGCACCGAAGAGGAGAACACATCAGGGTTCTGTTTAAACTCACTAAACATGCTGTATGAGAAAGCGTCCTATAACACTCGAATGCTGGTGCAAAAGGCGGAGCTTTCTGAATCAACATGCATGATTGACAGGTGAGTAGATCCGTCTCCTTGTCCTGATGTTGGTGGTTCATCATTATTTGTTTTTTATCTCCTGTGTATTTAATTAAAAGTGTCCAAATTTAAAGAGAAAAAAAACACTGACTGCACCTTTAATGAGTGTTAATTTTTTAACACTAACACATTCAATTAAAAAAAAGAGAATATTCTAGCATTTTCCCAAAACAAGCTACAGCCGTAACTTTAGATTTAAAGATTTAAAGTTATTAAGAAGTGAATTTATCACTCAGTTCCACCTGCTGAGTTTCCACATGCCTGGTTTCGGATTCTCCCACCATTTTCATCTCCTGAACTTTTTTAATTTTTTCGGATTTTATTTGCAGTCATCAAATACAGGAGCGCTCATTTTCAGATGAGACTGAAGCAGCTGTACAATATTTACAGAGAAATAAAACAAAAAAGCTCCAAAATGATAATAATAATAATAATAATAATCATCATCATCATCATAGCAAACGATCAACAGATTAAAAAAAAAACAAACACAGACATTTTCACATTAAAAAAATGTTACATCCCTCTGCACCATCACGCTTTCTTTGAGAAAACGAACAGATATGCCGTTTCATCCGTTTTTTTCCCTTTTTTTCTTTTGAAGAACAAACAGAAAGAAACACGTTTTTAAGTTTAAATACATTTTTGTCTTTGTTCTTTTTTTTCTGAGAAAAAATGACATCACACACAGCGTTAGACTCTCCCTTTAAATCCCCCCCCCCCCTTTTTTTTTAACTTCAGTTCTTTCAGAGGCGGGAAGAGCAGGGAATTATGGGTAGGCCATGTCATGTACATTTTAATAAAACAAATATTATTATTCAAAATAACAGCAAACGGCCCCAGCTTTAGGCTTTTAAGGGGTGCACTTGTTACAAATGTCCTTGTATAAATAATACAAATAATAAATGTCAATAATAATAATAATAATAATAATAATAATAATAATAATACATATTTATATATTTAAGAAGAGTGTGCATGGAACGTAGCGTTCGAGGCTCTAACCCTGTTCCCCTGGGCACTGTCTCTACCCTTCTTCACATCTTCACATATTCTCTCTTTTCTCTTTTCTTTCTGCCTCCTGTTTTTCACAAAATACAAGAAACGAAATGTTTCACAAAACAAAACATAAAAAAGAAAACATTTTCAAGTGACACTGCAGCATCCCAGGACACGTCTCGCTCCTTCTACAGGACTGTGTCAGGAACTTGGTACATTCGAACGTCCTGCTGCTCGGAGGTCTGTAACGGTTCAGTAACGCTTCACTCTCCTCTCCGCCGCTCTGAGCGTGTTCTGACCTTTGACCTTTGCCCTTCAAGGCTTGTTGCTAAGAGTCAGCAGTTCGATGAAGGAATTGAAGAGGGTCTCCAGCCAGCTCTGGTTGGCCATGCACTGCTGAACCACCTCCTCCTGCCCGGGATCGTCCGCCGCCTGCTCGATACTGTCCGTCTGAAACCAGGAGGAGAGACTAAATCACTTCAGTTCGAGTGTATCTGTTTAACAATGGAGCTTTACAGTTATGTACAAATTACAGATATAAATTTTACATTCATACATTTATCTCTAATGAGCAGCCAGAGGTGACGGTGGTGAGGAAAATCTCCCTGAGAAGATATGAGGAAGAAACCTCGAGAGGAACCGGATTCAGAAGAGAACCCGTCTTCACCTGGCTGACACTGGATAGTGTGATTATAAATAAATACACCACTTCTATAAATATGCTAATACTATATGCAGTTGTGTAACCAGGAAATTATGAGTATAAGCTATTTATTATAGCTTTAACTTAAAGTCTATTGTATCGAACTGAAGTTATCAACTGTTCAATGAAGGAGACTTAGATATAAACTGTTCTTAGCTATTCCAGTCTTAAAGCTATCCAAGGAAGAACGTCCACAGCCATGTTTTTACGGTTTCTACAAAGAGAAAAGTTTAATGCAAAATAAATTCCAATAAATCATCAATCTGTTCTTGTATCAGCGCCGAACATTTACTCACAAAATCCACTGACAATATTATATTCTTCAATATAAACACATTTAATGTGTTTCAGGGTGGACATGTTCTTTAAGGCAGAGAACCCTGACACACTGCAGTTCATCGCACTTCCTCCCGTTAGTCCTAAAACACTCTGATTCTTCGTTTGGTCCTAAACACGATGGACCAGCAGATTTCACAACGGTTTCTAAATTAAAACGCTCTGATTAACAGCAGGCCTGAATCATCACAGTCACTCAACAAACAGAGTGGATAAAAACAGATGTCTACAGAAAACACGGGACAAACTGATTCTTTATTCTACAAATTTACATGGCCATTCGCCGACACACAGAAACGTTCCCCGCTAACAAACCGGTGCTCTTTAGCTCTTTAAAATACATTTCAATCAGTTAAAGAACCTAGCGAATAGTGATGGGAATTCCAGCGCTTTTAAATGAGTCACTTAAATAAGAGTCGACTCTTTTTGGCTCCCAAATGATTCCTTGCCATTTTTCTCCACAAAACTGGCCAAAGTCATTGCACTTTTACTTAAACTGTTCTTCTATCACTTAAAGTGTTCAGTAAAATCTTCCTGATTAACACTGAATAGTAGTGTTATTCTTTTATAAAAGACACACACACACACACACACACACACACACACACACACACACCAAACAGATTCTTACTCGAACGGTCTCTAAACTGTTATTCAGTTGTTGTTAACATTCAGTGGATGTATTTTTGTCACAACTGCGCTGTGTGAGTAATGTTAGTAGCTTTACAGATTCCAATCGAACATGGCAAAGTTTCCATCAAATGCATCAAAGCAGCGATTACGGTTCTCCATAAACATGAGTCGGTTCTCAAAGTTCAGTTAAAAGAACTGGGTCAAAGAGTTGACTCGTTACAGAGCGACACACACTGGAGTAGTGACCAAACGAAAGGAAAATGAAATAATTGTGCTTCTTATTTCTTTTCCTCGCTTCTTCGTTCCTCGCTCTGTGAAAGCAAGGAAAGAGTTTTAACTTTAAACCACTTTAAACAGACTTTAGTGACTTTACTTATCGATGACGTCAGTAGTTACTGTACTAACTGCATTTACACAACACTGATTACACACAGAGTTTTCTATCATTAAAACGCTACTGCACGTGTAGCTACATCACACGCTTAAGATTATACTCATCGTGTTAAATATATCAGATTTTAGGGTTTTTTCAGGAATGATGGAGAATTTACACACAACCAAAAAATACTTTGCACAGGAAGCACCTGTGTGTCTTCGCTCGAGAACCCTCCTGTCTTTTCTCTCCTCTCTCACTGAGCCCTTAAAGATGGAGGACTGATTGATTTCTGGGTTATGGGCTCACGCCAGTTTCGGAAGCACCCATTGTTTTGATTCATTTAGAACGTGTACATTCCCAAACAATAACTCACTAACTGAAGGCTAATACCTGCTTCTTCTGAGACACATGAAGCCAACGGCATCTCTTCAAACTGCTGCTCATGCTGCATCACAGGGCGGCGTAACACGCTCAGAGGAAAGCGCTCTCTGTCCTCTTCCACATACATATATAGATGGCCATGATCGGCTACTGTCGCTGTGATTGATGGGGAAGACAGAGTATGCCCCTCCCACCCTGAGAGCACGGACAAGTTTGTTCTCTTGGACTCCAGGATACAGATGGCTGTGTCACTGTCAAGATCCGAACTCAGGATCGGTTGAGCAATGTCACAGACAATTCCACTTTCTATCAGTCGAGGGTGAGGTTGAGGAGAAGTGCTTCCTCCGACACGTGAAGATTTCAAACTTCACGTCAGAGAAGACGCTACGTGAGCCTGCTCTGTACACATGAGCGAACAGGTTTTAAACTTCCAACAATAAACCCAAAACTCCTGATCACCAGACGACGAGGCGGAATCTTACACAGTCTCTGAAATACACACTGTTCCTGTAAGAGGAAAATCAGAAACGCTAAACAGACGAGTGATTCGACCATCAGGACGCCATCTGCGTGCCACTGATATCACATTTACAAATCTGTGTGTAAAGTAAAGATAACAGACATTGTACACGCAGTATATAAACCTATATCTATTCATCTACTGTCTCATCCCACTATCATTAAAACTTATCATTAAAATACTGCAGAAACTTTTTTTTTTTTTTTTAATTATTATTATGTGAAATCTTTTAACCACTTAATGAAACATTTACATGTTATTTCACTCGCTCAAAATATTCACTAGTGCTGTAGTCAAGACGGACATTCTCCCGTCCGAGACACGACTAGCCGAGATAGAGCCAAGACCATGTCTTAAGGGGGTCGAAGGTCAAAGCCAAGTCAAACTCAGCTGAGATCAAGACATGGTTAACGAGACCAGTGTCCAAGAACAAAACAGAAAATTCCTCAAGACCAGTCTCAAGTCCTAGAGCCCTACACTTCACAAGTATGAAGTATTTAAACCATCCCACAAGTCACAGGTTTAAGTTTCATCATCGGAAATGCTAAATGTCCCATGATTCTGACGATCATGGGAGGAAGAAAAGGAAGTTCTCTCTTTCCTTTTTATTTAAAATTCAGTTATTGTGAAATTGACTGCCGAGGACACATACACCACTATTACTCAAATTATAGACTGAAAGTAAATTATTAATAAACAAAAAACCCCCAAACATTTTAAGTAAATGGGGCAGCTGTGGATCAGGTGGTAGAGCGGGTTGTACACTAATCATAGGGTTGGCGGTATGATTCCCGGCCCACGTGACTCCACATGCCGAAGTGTCCTTGGGCAAGACACTGAACCCCAAGTTGCTCCCGATGGCAAGTTAGCACCTTGCATGGCAGCTCTGCTACCGTTGGTGTGTGAGTGTGTGTGTGAATGGGTGAATGAGACACAGTGTAAAGCGCTTTAGATAAAAGCGCTATATAAGTGCACCATTTACCATGTAAGTAAATAAACAGAAAGTCCATAATGTCCTCATGTCATTAGCATGGATGCTAGTTTTGTGGTTTTGCTAATTCCATGCTAACAACTCACTGCAGCTACACATTTAAGAGCAAAATGCCAAGAAGGGATGTTGCTGTCTAAAGTGAGTGAGCGAGTGAACGGCAGGTGAATTACTGAGGAGTCATTTGAAAATGAGTCAACTCCTTGAGTCAGCTCTTTTAGGTGAACGTTGAGAATCGACTCACATACATGAGCCTTTTCTCCTCAGATGTAGATAATCGCATTAAACAAAATGCTTCCCTGGAAACATCTGAGCTGCTCATTAGTGTGAACGGTGAGTCGTGTGTTTGACACTCAGCTGTGCGTGTGAATGAATCGACATGACGAAAGATCCGCTTCACTACTGCTTGATGATGTAAGATCCAATGGAGAGTAATGTTATTCTGTTAATTAGGAGGTAGAGTAAGAGACTGTATGTAAGAGTAAGAAAAGAACAATGAAAAGTCAAAATATCGTAAAATGAATCCGGTTTAGAAAAAACATGGCAATGAGTCATTTGGGAACCAAAAGAGTCGACTTTTATTGGTGAGCTGAGCCAAATGATCTGATTCTTCGAAAAGATATGGAATTCCCATTGTAGTGTGAATCAAACCAAACAACACAGTGCATTATGGGTATTCCATAGATGCTAGGGTGCATCATGTGTACACTACAGGTCGCACTGCATTACAGGACCAACAGAGTCCGCTGTGTTTTCAGACACCACTACTGTACATCATGACAATACGGACACAGCGTTAGACAGTACAGTATTACAGTTCTCCACAGCACACGTGAATAAACGCGAGGTTATCTGTACCTCCTTCTTGCAGTGCAGAAAGGTGTGATATTTATAATGATGGAGCGAGTGGTACAGGCTGTAGATCCGACACATCTCTGTCGACAGCTTCAGATCCTGAGGGACAGAAAGAGGAATAAAATGAACAGAACTTATTGATAGCTCAGCTTGGAAGTTTTACAGTCAGGGATAGTTCGTCTGGTGGCGCCGTGTGTTTATAACTTCCCTAGAGTTTGCTCTGAAGTCACACTTCTCAGATTAATGTTCTAATACAGGATGTTTCCATTCCTGTAAAAACTTTCTGTTGACACAGGAAATTGGCTCTTTTTTGTAGTGCAACATCCTCTCCCACACAGTTTTACCTTAGCGGTGAGAAAAGAGATGAGATCTTTTCTATACTAAAATACCAGCACTTTTATAAACATCCATCGTGTTGTAATGAATCGATGCAACGTCACAGAACACACTGTAAGGCTAGGTTTTTATTACAGTTTAATTCATTATTTTACCATTTAATAAGTGGTGTCTGGCACCAAGACTTTAGGAGGGGATCCTTTAAGTTGGATCAGATTTGTTTGTCCAGCACATCCCACAGATGCTGGATCGGATTTGTTTGTCCAGCAAAACCCACAGATGCTGGATCGGATTTGTTTGTCCAGCACATCCCACAGATGCTGGAACAGATTGGGATGTGTTGAATTTGGAAACCAAGTCAACACCTTGAACTCTTCTTCATGTTTTTCAGACCATTCCTGAACAATGTGTGTGCGGTGCTGCAGGGCGCATTATCCTGCTGAAAGAGGTAGGATCCATTGCAGTGGTGTACCTGGTCCGAACGATGTTTAGGGTGGTGGTGTGTGTCAAACTGACGTCCACGTGAATTCCACAAGGTTTCCCAGCAGAACATTGGCAAGAGCATCAGACTGTCTCCTCTGGCTTGTCTTCTTCCCACAGTGCATCCTGGTGCCATCACTTCCACACCCGCTCGTCCATGTGATGATGGGATTCGTCGGACCAGGCCACGTTCTTCCATCTCTCCATGGTCCAGTTCTGATGCTCACGTGCCCATTGTAGGAGCTTTCAGCGGTGTACAGGGGTCAGCATGGGCACTCTGAGCGGTCTGCAGCTACGAAGCCCCATACGCAGCAAGCTGTGATGCTCTGTGTGTTCTGACACATTCCTCCTCTAACCATCATTAAAATTTCCAGTGCCACAGTAGCCCTTCTCTCAGTTCGGACCAGACAAGACAAAGCACACCATCCTCATGCACTGATGAGCCTAGGGAGCCCAAACCCTGTCACTGATCTCTGCTTTAATTTGGCCCATGTCAACGTTGCTCAGGTCTTCCGCCTGCCCATTTCTCCCACAACCAACACGTCGACTACAAGAACCGACTATTCACTTACCGTCTTATATGTCCAGACCGTGACATGCACCATTGTTATGAGCTAATCAAAGTTATTCGCTTCATCTGAGAGTGCTCATGGGTGTATCTATTTAGATTGGTCAACACTCAGTCATAGTCAGTGCCAGCATCTCAAGGTGTTTGTTTAACAGCTGCTCTAAAAATGTCTGCTTTGTTGTTTAGTTTCCTGGTTTTAGTGTTAATTTAGTTTTTGGTGTTTACCTGTTGCTTGGGCAGACTCTTTTTGACACGGTTGAGAGTTTTGCGGTTATATCCTTCTCCGCCGAGCCGTACTTTCACCATGCCGGACTCCAGAGCATCAGCACTCATCTGAGGATACATGTGTAGAGCTTCCTGTATAACACACAGACACACACACACAGGAAGATTAAATGGAGGTAAAAAGAACAGCTATATCTTTTTCTAATCTTGAGTTGGAGAAGGTGGTACCTGGTGTTGAGCGTTCAGGTTCACTCTTCTCAGTAATCTGCGTTTCTGCTCGTTCAGGATGCTGTCGATCTTCCTCATGGGTGGGAGATAAAGCTCATCTAGAAACACGAGGGAGGACATGTGAATATTTACAGTACAGGACTTTGGGAGATCATTCGCTGTCACTTCACATGACTTCACTACATTAATACCTAATCGAACCTCCTGACTCATCTGGGATCTTCTTGGGACATGTGCTCATATACACACATACACCAAATTAAAGCCCATGTATCCATTCATCCATCCATAGATCCATAAACAGAGTTTTAGATGTTCATCCAAGTCTCTTTCCTCACTTTATCCTGAGCCCCGCCCTCCAATCCCTCACATCATCATAGTCATCCTTTCCTCTATTCCCCGAGTCACTCTCTATCCTCACCGTTGGTGTCCTCCAGCGCCTGGATCATGTCTGGGTCGAGCGCCGTGCTCACCAACATCTCCACATAGCTGCGGAACATCTCCCTCATCGCTCGACTGTTTATCACACTGCGCACTGAGCCTGAGAGGGTTTCAAAAACATACAAACACACATCACTGTGATTAAACAAACATACATATTCTGTGTGATACTAAAGTGATAATTCAACCTAAAGCCCAAAAAACACCCACAATGTCACCCTCACCCCAAACGTACACAATCTGTCGAAGTGTGTTTGGTGTCTGAAGTTCTTTAGCTTTGCACTGGAACTACAAGGGTAATAAGGGTGGAAGCACATAGCCACCAGTTTAGCATGGAGCAGTACATGTGGGTGTGACTCCTCCCATGGTGGTGTCTCCTCAGTTGACTTTGTGGAGATGTTTGGTGTCTCAAACAGACTCATTGATGTGGTGAGTATCAGACTCCAGTAGGGGGTGTAGCTTAAAGACATCCAAAGTTTGATGGTGTACATCAGAAGTGATCTGAAGAGCGACTGCAATATTGTCAGGAGATCATAAGTTTGAGTCCCATCCATGGCCAGGAGCCCAAGAGAATGTAATTGTCAGTGCTCTCAGGATTGGAGGGACACCATTACTCTCTCACCTGTCAATCACAGCGACACTGACCAATCAGAGCGTCTGTGAGCACATGTATGTGGAAGAGGACAGCAATTCGAAAAGATGGCCATCACTTGGATTGTTAGTTGGCTACATTAGCATTGTAGCTTCACTTCAGTCACCAAACATGTCTTTGATTTTGTTACATACATCATCAACCATTCAGTCACACACACACACACACACACACACACACACACCTTCATCCTCACTGGCAGAGGGGGAGGAGTCTGACTCGGAGGAGGGAACTTCCTTCAGCCACTTCTTCCTCTTTTTGGGTGGAGGCTCCGCCTTCACTTTCACAGTCCTGCTCCTGGCCTTCTCCGCTCTCTTCTCTCCTCCTGCTCCTCCTCTCTTCTCCTCCTTCACTCTCCCTCGCTCCGCTCCACCTCTCCTCTCTAACTTTTCCTGATTTTGCCTCTCTTGGAGCTTCTTTTCCTTTTCTCTCTCCTTCTCTCGCTCTCTCTCCCTTTCTTTTTCCTCCCTTTCCTTTTCCCGTTGCTTCTCTCTCTCCCTCTGCCTCTCTTTTTCACGCTCTCTTTCTCTATGTTTCTCTCTCTCTCTCTCCTTATCCTTCTCCTTATCTTGTTGTTTCTCTCTTTCCCTTGCTCTTGCTTTCTCTCGTTCCTTCTCTCTTTCCTTCTCTCTCTGTTTTTCTCTCTCCTCCCTCTCTCGCTCTCGTTCCATTTCCCGTTCTTTCTCTTTTTCTTGCTTTTCTTTTTCCCTCTGTTCTGCCTCTTTCATTCTCTCTTTCTCCCTCTCTCTTCTCTCTCTCTCTTTCACCCTCTCCCTCTCTCTTTGTTCGTGCTGCTCTCTCTCTCGTTGTCTCTCTCTCTCTCTTGCTTTTTCTCTCTCCTCTCGTTCCACACGGGGCGGAGTTTGACTGCGGATGGTGGGCAGCGGCTTAGCAAGTGTTTGGCGCCTGGTCGGAGATAAAAGAAACATGATGACTGTAATCTAAACATAATTATATGAAAATACTAACACTTTAATGATCAACATAACGTGATTTTCTGAGATATTTTAAGATAATTTTATAAATGCTCAGTGTCTTATTTGCTAACGTTAGCTATCTGGCCCACATGAGCTAACCTGACAGGATTATTATATATTCATAAATATAACATTTGAATAAATGTTCTTAAACTTTACTGCCAGTGCTTTCATGGCTAACATGAGCTAACCTGAGAAGAATGTTTGATAACTTCACTGCTAACACTAGCCAGCTAGATGAGCTAACCTGAAAATTATGTTCATGAACGTCCCGAATGTTTACTGCTAATACTAGCTACCTGGCTACCATGATGTAACCTGACAGGATTTTGACAGAACTGTTATGTTCATTATATATTCATAAATAACCTACTAACTAATCCACTTCTAACTAGCTAGTAAGCTAACATGACATAACCTGACAAGATTATTGAGATATATTGATAAATGTTCATAATATTCACTACTAATGCTTTCATGGCTAATCTGAGTGAATCTGGCAGGATTTCTGAGAGACTTTTAAGTTATTTTCGTAAATGTTCAGTATATTCACTATTAGTACCTGCTAGCTGGCTAAAATGAGGTAACCTGAAAGGATTTATGAGAGAAGTTTTAAGTTGTGTTCATGAATGCTTTGAATCTTTACTGTTAACACAAGCTAGCTTGCTAATATGAGCTAACCTGACAGGATTTGTTTTGTTATACTCATTAATGTTCAATATTTTCCACTGCTAACACTAGTTATTTGGCTAACATGAGGTAAGATTACTCTTTTATGTTTATAAATATTCTGAATCTTCACTACTGACACTATTCATTAAGCTAACATGAAGTAAACTGACAGGTTTTTTGAGTTATATTCAGAAATATTCGTAATCATCACAGCTATGACTAGCTAGCTAGCTAACCTGAGGTACACTAACACAATTTCTGAGAAGATTTTAGGTTATGTTCATAAATATTCAGAATTTTTTATTGCTAATACTAGCTAGCTGGCTAACATGAGGTAACCTGACAGGATATTTTATGTTCATAAATTGATAATATTCACTACTAACATTAGCCAGTAATCTAACAGGTAAGCAACCTGACAGGATTTTGGGTTGTACTCATAGATGTTCATAATCTTTACTCCTAATTTGTGCCTCTCATGTGCTAACCTGACTGGATTTTTATTTTGTTATATTCATAAATGTTCAATATTTTCAATGTTAACACTAGTTAGCTGGCTAACCTGAGGTAACCTGACAGAATTCTCTGAGAGAATTTTAAAGTTTTTATAAATGTTAATTATTTTCAATGCTAACACTAGTTAGCTGGCTAACATGAGGTAACCTGACAGGATTTTCTGAGAGGATATTCTGTTCCTTTCTGAAGGTTGTGTCTTTGTGTTTATAATTCTCTACCTGAGTGCAATGCCGGCTCTGTGCCAAGGTTTCCGAGAACACACTCTCACGTAATCCTTCTTGTTCACGTTCTCCAGGAACTTAACGTACAGCCGTTGATATCTCATTTTTGCGTCTCCGAAGTAGCCCAGATACTGCAGATGAGTGAGAGGAGGAGAGGAAAATATTTTATTTCTCACTTCAGAGCTGGCAGAGAGCAGAAACAGAGGAGCAAACAGAAGGTGAGAAGCTCTCAGAATGATGGAGGAGGTCATTAAAGAAGACCAACTCACATTGCTGGTGGCACAGAACTGCCGCTGACCGTCCTTAATCTCAGGTGCGAACTTCTGCAGCAGAGCTTTCTGCACTCTCCAAATCGGAGGAGGCTCTCGTCCTGTCTGCAGAGCCAGCTAGAGGACGAGAGGAGAAAGAGATGTATAGGTGAGGAGGAGAGAAAGAGAGATAGAGAAGCAGAGTTAGAGTTACAGAGGAAAAGAGGGAGGTATAAAGAAAACATGGAGAAAGTGAGCGAGAAATTAAGAAGAGAAAGATGGAATGAGGGCGAGAGAGGTGGAAAAGTGGGAGAGAGAAGAAGAAGGGAAAACATGCAGAGAAAGGAATCGGAACAAATGGAGAGAGAAAAGGAGATGAGCGAGATAGAGTAAGATGAAGGGATAAGAAAGAAGAACGATAGAAGCAGGGAGAGAAGAGAAGGGAGAAAGAGCAAGAGAATGTGGGATAGAAGAAGAATAGGAGAGAGAAACAGGTGAGGGGAGAGAAAAAAGATAGGGAGAAAGTGAGAGAGAGAGAAATAAGAGAAAGATGGAAAGAGAGTGCATAAGAGAGAATGCAAGTAAACATAAAAAGAAGGGAAAAGATAAAGAGACATAAATTAGAAAGCAAAAAAAAAAGAATAGAAATCGAATAAGATGGAGGGATAGCGTAAGAGCGAGGTTGGAAAAGAGAGATAAAAGAAAATGAGAGAAACAATTGAGAAAGAAGAGAATAAGGTAGAGCCAAATTGAGCACAGAAAGAGGGAAAGAGTCAGAGTCAGAGAGGCAGAAAAGTGGGGAGAGAAAAAGAAGGGAAAATATGCAGCGAAAGAAAGAAGCAGAGAAAGAGAATACAAGAAGAAATAGAGGAAAAAGAGAGAGAGTATGGATAAGTAAAAGAAAGGTAAGGAAAGAGAGATAATAATGGGAGAAAAAGATGAGAAAGATGGAGCGATAAAGAAAGAAGATTAAAGAGTAAGAGATGGTGGGATTGTGTGTGTGTGTGTGAGAGAGAGAGAGAGAGAGAGAGGAAGTGAGGGACGATAGGAGGTCAAGTACAACTCATTACAAGCACACAATGTCACACACTTGGCTAATTTAAACCCCCAGCAGTAATGGATGTTGACGGTAACAGATGTTAACAGATGTTGATGCATGTTTACCTTCAGTGTGCCGATGTCCTCTGTGCGCACCACAAACTCGTCTCTCTCTCTGAAAATGCCCTCACCGCCGCTCTCGCTGTCCTCCTCCTCGCTCTCTCCAGCGATGGCCGCGTTGTCCTGCTTCTTGGCCAGGTGGAGGGAGGTGATCTGAGGGGTGGGGGCATCCTCAGGGGTTGGGGGCGAGGGAGGTGAAGGGTGGGGTAACTCCATGGGCAGAGGAGGGGAGGAGGATGGCGGAGGAGTGGCAGATGGAGGAAGTGTTGGAGGAGGTGGAGATGGGGAGGGGAGAGCTGGAGGAGAAGGGCTAGGGGGGAGGGACTGATGGAGCAGTGGAGCCGGCTGAGGCTGAGGCGGAAGTTGTGGTTGCGGTTGCAGTTGTGGTTGCGGGCTGTCCTCCTCCGGAGCAGGAAGAGGCGAGGGAATAGAGAGAAGAGGAGGAAGAGGTGATGGAGAGGAGGAAGTGGGTGGAGAAGGAGAAAGAGATGGAGGAGAGGGTGGTGCAGGAGCAAGAGGAGGGTCAGATGAAGAATCTGGATAAAGTGGAGACGAATTACAAATATAGCAGAGGGTTAATGCGGGTCCAGACACACATAAACAACAAAGAAGATAAAACTGGATACAGCAGTACTGCTTATAAAATATTATAAACTCTTATAACATATTATACGATACAAAGTTCTCAAATCTGAAGGCGTGAATTAATTTTCTATAACAACACGGCTCTAGTCACATACATTATCGTTTCTATAGCAACAGCGTTCGTTAATATACATGTTGTCCTGTTAGATGAATGAATATGTAACGGGCTGACATGCATCATGAACTGACTCATCAAAAACTCCACTAATGTTCAAAAAGTAAAACTTTGGCATTCACAGAGCATGTGTGTCACCTATAGGGAGGAATTTTAAATGTGGCTTGGAGAGACAGACCTGTTTAAACTTGTATAACATGAGGCTAAAATGGTTTGAGATATTTTATATTTAAATGCGTCTTGAAATGATCAACTTTCAAAAGTCACTCACCAGGAAAAGTGAGTGTGAACCGACCTGAAAAAAATCCCAATTTAAATGTCACATTTAATGTGAGAACAGATCCATGGAATTTAAGATCAGATCTGACATAGGAACCTTTTTATAAACAAGGCCGCAAACGTTCTCCAGTTCCAGTGAGGCACAATTTATTGATTTTCCTGTTTGAAGACACAAGACTTAACTAAATAAATAACAAATAACGTTTTATTTATATTTTACATTTGTGGAAAAGCCAGTTTTGTAAAAATGCCAGATTTTTTGCTGTACTATATGCTTGTTTAGAATGTTTAGAATATGTTTAGAATTTTATCTATACTATATCGTGGCCTTTATGATTCCCGTTTGCACACAGGTGCTGAGAGGCCAAGCTCCATCTTTGAATTACACGTCTATACTTGAACCCACAAACTGTTCAGATGTATACAATCACAAACGCCACAAATCCAAAACATCTGCACTGACCATCAACTTTGGGAGCATCGACAACACAGAACTCCGTCTCCTCAGCATCCTCTTCTTTCTCCATGTCCTCTTCTCTATTCTGCACCATGTTCTCATCTTCTCCTCCATCTTCCTCTAACTCCTCTTCTTTATCTTCCTCTTTCTGCATTCTCTCCTCCTCTAGCTCCTCTGGCCCCTCCTCCTCTATGGGATTGTCTTCCTCCTCTGGAGTGTGTGTCCTCTCCGGCAAGTTCAGCTCAGTGTGTGTATGAAGCTCATGGGTCATCATTTGAGTCTCTAGCTCTGGGAAGGTCTCTGAATCAGCAGGTGGTGGAGGTGTATCAAGGGGTGGGGCCTGTGAAAGGGGTGGAGATGGTGTGGGAGGGGGTGGGAGAGCAGCCAGGCTGTGCGGTGTGTCATAGAGGGCAGAGATGGCTGAGGAGATGCTCTTCTGAAGGTCCTGGTTCTTGCTTACAGAATCTTCTTCGTCGGAGGAGAAGGACGGCAGCGTCTCCAGGTTTCTTTTGAGTTCCTCGTCCAGGCGTTTACACGGCGAAGGGCAGTTGCTCAGCGCGAGACCTCCTTCCCCCTCTGTCTCCCCAAACGGTGGAGGAGTTGGAGGTGGGGGTGGAGGTGGAGGTGGTGATAAGGGACGAATCCCTCCCTTCACTGAGGGCTCGTGCACAGGGCTGGATCCGTCCATGTGGAGCGGGCCGGATGAGGGCTTCTTTTCTGTTTTTAGAAAGTCTAGAAAGGACGTGATGAAGCCAGACTTCAGCTCTGATGGCTTGTCGTCAGTCTGAGAGAGGGGGATCAAGGGAGGAAGGGAAGGAACACTGGATTCAGTGAAGAAGATTCATGGATTGATGAAAACATAGATGATACATATTGAGAGATTAGAAAGAATTTCTCACAGTTTAGCCATAAGCAGTTCTCACGTGCTAATAAACTCTGAAGAGAATTAAGTCTAACTAAGCATTCCTCCAAGACAAAGTCTGCATCTTTTCAAACTGCCACGAATTGAGAAGAAGAGCTAACAGACTCAACAGGTTAGTGTTGCTCTGAAGAAAGAACCAATCATGCGGTCTTCCTCTAGCAGCCATAGACGGCTATGCTTCAACCTTCTGATCTCCTAACGACAGAGGAAAGCATTTGATAGTTGCACCACTCAGAAACTTTATTTATCGCTGCATTTTAGACGTAGTATGATCAGAAATGTTAGCACTGTTATGGATTCCCATTAGAGTCACTTGCACAACAAGTCCTCCAGCAATTAGCTTCGTCTTCCAATAATATTTGCTCAGGTGTCCTAGCAGTCTGAAGCAGGTTCTCTTGCAGTGTGTGCGTGTATTTTCTACCATCCGTTCTGCTTTCTTTAGCATGACACCTGCTGATGTAAAGCAGCCCACAGCTCAATGCAGCCACTGCCGTCATACTTTGTTTGTGCAAATGGCTGTTTTTAATGTGTGTGCAGCATTAATTCCGCATTATATATATATTTCTTTAATTTCTGGTTAAAGATACATGGTGTTTCTTCTTCATTTTGTCAAAAGTCTGACCACAGAATCTTACGCAACAGTGCACAGTGATTTTTGCCCAATTGCAGAATGTTTTTATATGATTACTGGCTTCTTTTGTGCCACACTGTCATCCAGCCCTAGCTTATCGTTGAGTGGTGCACTTTTCCTCTGCCTGCTCTCTCGCTTCTTTCACTAGTCTTTCTTTCTTTCTTGCACAGAATTTAACGGATGGGATTTTCTAGGTAGTGGTTTGAGTAGTTTCCACTCCCTGGTTGGTGGATCAGCAATGCCCACCAGGACACCAGAACACTTGGATAATGGTTGTACTGGTTCCTAATAAATATTTTTTATTTTATAGCCTTAAATGGAAGGCTCTTTAGTCATCAGTTTCCTGTTAGTTTAGTTATCCTGCAGATTAATTGTCCGAATAATTAAGTGTTTAATGTGGGGATTTTTATTTTCATCTAGAATGATCAATTTGAAGGCAATTGTGTCCTTCTTAAGGCATTTAGGAATGTTGTGCATACAGTATATTTTATTTAATTTCTATAAGAATAATTTCTACTATAAAACAATGACATTAAATGCTTCGTTTTGAATCACACTGTTCCAAAAATTTAAATATCACAGAGGCAACAAGAATCTGTGTAATTCAGTAATCTGGCAAAATAAGAAAATTGGTGAAGAGTCTGAATACTTTTGCATGGTGCTGTATATTAGGTGTGTCTAACGGGAGGTAGTACAGCAGGGGGGCTGGATAGCGGTTACTATGAATGAGTAACCGTGGCAACAGCTACCCTGGCAACAGCCAGCTCTCTCCCCTTCTTTTATTGCATTTTTTTAAGGACAGATAGATCATGGCAGGCTGTCAATCATCTCACACTCAGACTACACTGCTCCCTCTAGTGGAATTAAACGCACCAGCACGCTGAGGACAATGCATTCCCTCTTAGATAAACGCACATGGTCTTCTTGTCTGTAAAATATTATCTAGTAGTCCTTCATATACATACATTACTTACATTCTTTCTTACAGCATTATTTCATGCACATTATGAATTTCTCTATTAACAAATCTCAAAATAAGGTAGATGTGCCTTACGGAGCTGGACAGTTTTTGCATGGTGGCCCATGCCTCTGGGGTCAACTGTTCATCCATGTCTCTCTCCCAAGACATCTGGGGAAAATCCACAGATATCTCCACATTACATATGCAATAACTAAATATATCTACATTACACCCCCCGTTTTTTTTCCGTCCCTTCCTTCTCTTCTGAGGTTACCTGTTGCTGAGGCAACAAGAGCAATTTCACAAGTACAATTGTACACAAAGGCATAGAGAAAGGGATTGTATGATTAAAGTTTCAGCATTTTGGACCTTTATAAAAGAACAGAAAACACAAATTCTCTATATGCATACGCAGCATGAAAAATATTTTCTTTTTTTCCCATGAATACATTTATGATAACTATAATTTTATATTTTCTGTATTTATATAAGCTCTTTGTAAAAAAAAAAAATGTAAAAAAAAAAAAAATTGATAATGCATCTCAAATTGGTCATGTGAGCGAGAGAAGACAAATCATTTCTATGTCAGTATTATTTTTTGAGCACTGCAGCAATAAATAGACATTAATTTATGCTACGACATGAAACCCTTCTTGCACAAAATGGTAAACGACTTATACAGTTAAGGGTTCGTGACACTAGTATAGTGCTGTCAGACATCTGATATACAGCATCTAATAAAGGTTTGGAAATATAAAATAGTGCACAAAACAGATTTTAATATCTTCACACATTCTGACAACAACAACTAATGTGCTAGTACCCATTTTTATTTTCCACAGGGTTCAGCGTGTTAAGATTATCATTTAATGAGACTGCTTTGAGAAGTCTAAATAAAAAGGATTTTTATTTTCCCCTCAATAACAAATATTAATAATTGGGGGCATATTTTTCTCTTTGATATATCAACTAGTCTCTATAAAAGGTTTACTGTATTTTTTTCCCCATTTTTTACCTCTTCGTCTTTCTGTTTCATCTTATCCTGACCACAGTTCATATCGGTTCTGTTCATGTCCAGTGCAGATGTGGGTCCAGGGCTCAGACCAAGAGATGGTGCAGATCCCACTGAGCCATCAGACAGAACAGGGTCTGTGCTCGACAAGGAGTCTGTCCTCAGGAGGGATTCAGATGAAGGCATGGGGGGAAGAGGAAGCTTTATCTAGTGGGAAAGTGGGAAAACAGATTGATGGTATATTGCTATGAAATAATCTAATATGTTAAATCTTAAAACATAAAGCATTTTATTTCACTCACTTTAATCGGTTTGATGGGTTCCGGATACTGCTGTTGAGGCTGATGTTGTTGGTGTTGTGTTTGCTGTTGATGTAAGTGCTGATGGTGTTGTGTATGTAGGTGCTGCTGTTGGTGCATGTGTTGCTGCTGTGGGTGGAGGTGCTGCTGTGGCTGTGAATGGTGGTGCAGATGTTGATGTTGGGGTAAGTGCTGCTGTTGTGGATGTTGCTGTTGAAGTTGTTGTTGGTGATGGAGATGAGGTGCTTGTTGGTGAGACTGTTGATGGTAATTCTGTCCTTTGTTAATGTCTCTATGCATCTCCAACATGAGATCATCTTTCCTACCACGACCCCTTCCTCGACCACGACCTCTTCGGCTCTCCCCAGCACCAGGTCCCATCAGC
Organism: Ictalurus furcatus; assembly: GCF_023375685.1. Taxonomy (NCBI): domain Eukaryota; kingdom Metazoa; phylum Chordata; class Actinopteri; order Siluriformes; family Ictaluridae; genus Ictalurus; species Ictalurus furcatus. The sequence goes on from NC_071256.1 coordinate 39,452,050, forward strand.
CCCCTGCAATAAGGAGGTTCTGGGAGTGGGCGAATACGAGGTCTTCCCCTAGGCCTAGGAGGACCTTCTCTTTTGGGTTTGGTGGGCTTTCTACCTCTCTTCTTTGGCCCATCTTGGGGAAGGAGCTGTGGAGGAGGTCCAAGTGATGAGTACCCTGAGGGGTTGCAGAAATCCAAGTCACCCATTAGGGGACTTAGACCGCCAACCCCTGAACCACCAGTGGACTTTCTGCAGCTAGACACCAGATCAGGAAGCAAATCCGGGAGGCGCCTGCTGTTCAGTCTGATGTCAGCAGGAACATCTGCTTTATCTTCATCATCTTCAAATTCATATTCTTGAGCATAAGTTTTTTTTGTCTGTGGCTGGGAATTGGGGTCCCTCCGCTGTTTTAGAAGGTGGAAAGAGCTCGTCTTCAGTAGTTTTTTTTTGGGTCTAGAGGAACAGAAGATGGGTGAGGTTAGCCCACCTGTTCCAGAACCACTTCCTATGCCAGAATTTCCCATAATTTTGTTCCCTGTTCCATCTACACTAGACCCTGTTCCACCTATTCCCATGCCTGGTGCCTGAGATTGAATCAGGCCCAGTTGCTCTGTATTCACAGTAGATGGGAGTTCATGAGTTTTCAATGAGTCCAAATCTAGATGCATGGTCCCATTGCCAGATTCAGAAAGACTGTGACAGTACTGCCCATAATCCTGGTCACCATGGTGGCCCATCATATCATATCCACCTGCCCCTCCACTTGCCTTAACTGACTCTATTCCATCTTGAACATTTACACGTGCTTCAGATACAATATCCTGATCTCCTTGTCCTGCACCTGCTACACCTGCACAGCTTGGTTTGTAGTCCTCAGAACAAAACATGTCCTCCATTGCTGGAAAAAATGAGCGATCCTCATCTTGGAGAAGTGAGTCAGGAAAACAGATGGAGGTCAAAGGCACAAACCTCTGCTGCTGCTGTTGGTTCTGTCCCTGATTCTGTGTAGTTTTAACTACAGAACTGTCAGTGTCAAACTGGTGCTCTTTAAGTTGATCTAGTTGTTGCTGAGGAAGCTGGGGCTCTGGTTCCCTGGGCTGGGCCTGTGGTTGCATTGGTCCAGTGTTGGAAGGCATGTGGCGAGAGTGCTGATGGGAGTGTTGGTGATGTGGGTGGGGCTGTGGTTGGTGGTGGGCATGAGGGTGTCCATGGTGAGAAGCCATGTGATGCAGATGAGATGGGGCTGACATGCTCAAATTTGACTCATTCAGGAAATCATGGAGCTCTGAAGGTGTTTGTTGAGGATGGTGGGCCTGGTGATGTGAAGGCATCCTATGCTGCTGCTGCAGCTGTTGCTGTGGTCTTTGATGGTCATTAGCACTTCCATCTCCACCAACAATCCTCTCAGTGGGCCCTACGCCTTCACGACTGTTTGTTCTAGAGAGTGATCGTTCAAGCAGTTCAAGTTGTGAGACTGAATTCTGACTTGACTGGCTTTGGTTTCGCTGTGCCTCACATCCATAGTGGGCCTCCAAAGACTGGGATTGGAGTTGGAGTTGAAGCTGAGAGGCCTGTGACTGGGTTTCTACACTCCCACCACTTCCAGTTCCAAGGCCTCCACTTGTTCCCATTAAAGCCTGCTGACTCATAGGATGCGGTGTTGTTTGGGGGACCTGTTGAGTGTCCATCTTGTTACGTGTGGAGTGGGAAAGGACAGACTGTAGAAGATGAGTTTGCTGAGGTTGTTGAGTCTGGTCAGGTGGTGAATCCATGTGGGAAAGGGACGATTGGGACCTTTGCTGTTGCAAGTCTTGAGGTTTTTGTATGTAGGGTAGCTCTGATGAATCTGTAGCTTTCTTGACCTCCACATGGGCATGAGACAGGGAATGTGGGTGAGAGTGCTGTGGATGTTGGGAGTGCTGTGGATGTGAAGCATGCGAAGAGTGATGTTGATGTGTCTGGTGGCCATAGGAGTCCCCTCTCCCATAATGGACCACTGAGCCAAGGGAGTCATGTTGGTGAGTGTGTGGCGCATGCTGATGGGAGTGAGGGAGTGAATCAATTCCCCCTCGTCCTCCATTTGCCCCAGCTCCTGACACTGTCCTCTCTAATTTTGTTTGCTGCTTCTTTAGAGATATTTCCATTTGACTCTCTTGGCCAGTTCCTGGACCAGTTCCTTGTCCAGCAGTGTTTGTTGGTCCCACATTATTAGTGGCATTATTGGTGCGAATGACACTCTGTAGTTGGTAACGTTCCTCAGATGCCTTGTTCAGTTCATAGGCAGACATTCCCTTTGCTTCTTCCCTACTTTGCGGCATAGATTGCGGCTGTGCTGACTGCTGCTGGGAAGTCACCTGTGGTGGCTGTTGCTGAGCGTGGTGTTGAGATGGATGGGGTGCTGGGCTTTGCGAGTGCAAAAGGTGCTGTATTAGAAAATCATCATCATCTTCATCCTCTTCTTGAGATCGTTCAATGCCAAGCATATCAGTCTCTGACTTGCTCTTGGGAGGTGCAGAATGATAAGGCTGTGCCTGTGGTGGTGGTGCCCGTGTGTCTGAGTAACCCTGTGGAGAAGCTAAAAAATTAGGAGAGAGAACTGAGGATAGGTATTTATTACCCCCATTTCCTCCTGGAGACTGTGCAGGGTGAGTGGGTGCAGGGGAGTGCAGTCCAGGTCTAATGATTGCAGAGTTAATTGAAGGTGAAGGACTGGAATCAGGAAGATGGTATGATCCTCCAGCCCCACCACTTGCAACACTGTTACTGCTATTAGCTGCTGAACTACCACCTGCTGAGCCAGTACCACTACTTGTTGAACCAGTACCACCTCCAGAACCAATTAGGGCAGGTGAATGTCCCGTTCCATCATAGCCCATTGAAGGACTTCCTGCTCCTCCAAGTGAGGGTGGTAAAGAACCATATCCTGATTCAGAACCATATACCCCCTCCCCTGAAAATGAACGCCCTGTTGCTCCAAGACCCCCAAACCCTTTTCCTGATCCCCCAGGACCAGAGCTAACTTCCTGGGCCTGGGGGGAACTGAACCCCCCATAAGGCTGGGAAAGGTGGGATGGTGGAGGTTGACTTGGTGAATATGATTGCGAGTGTTGTTGTGGTGGGGTTTGGCCAGGGAGGCCAGAGGTGGGTTTAACAGGAGCCACAGGGGAGCCGTATGTGGAAAGGCAGGGTTTAGGAGGAGGCTGTTGTGTTGCAGAGGAGGAAACAGGGAGTGGTGGAGGTGGCGGAGGGGGTTGTGGTGCAGATTGGGGAGGTGGTTGCTGCCTTGAAGGAGCAGAGGAGGCGCTAGATGAAGCACTTGGGTTAGAAGAAGTGGAGGAGGATGAAGTTGTAGAGGAAGCTGAGGGAGGTGTGTGAGGAGTTCTAGATGAAGAAGAGCTAGAGGATGAGTAGCCACTGCTTGAACTAGAACTCTTTCCTGGTTTCCCAATACCACCACCAGAGGCAGCTGATGAGGATATCGAGGAAGAGCTATATGGGGGCTGTACTATGGGGCGGTACACTTGGTCTGATCGAGGTGAGGGCTTGGGGTCAGATGATGGGCTCTGGTCACCAAGGGGGCTACAACTCATACCACCATGCCGATGGTGTGAGATCTGCTGGTAGCCTGATGTTCCACAGCTAAGATAATGCTGCAGAGGATGTGACGTGGAAGAGGGCAACTGGGACTGTGCAGGGGAAGGTCTCTGGTAGTGCTTAATCACGCTGTCTTGCCTTGGAATTGCTCTTTCCTGTGGGGTAGGTGGTTGTGAGGGTGCAGGTGCTGAAGAGAATACAGATGCATTGTACAGATGGGAGGACTGCTCTTGAAGCTGGGAGGAGAGCAGGTTAAATTGAGGGGGAGGTAAGTGGCGGGCAGAGGATGATGTAGGTGCTTGAGGCTGAGGACCACTTGAGGGCTCCTGTGCTCCTCTGTATGCTGCTGCACTCTGTGATGAAAGAAGACGGTCAAAGCCCAGGCTGGATTGGGATGGTGTTTTTATGTGCAGTAAAGGATCATGTGGTGATAGGAGGCCATTGGAGGTAGGGCTGAATGTAGGTGTATCCTGGAGGGACAGTGATGGTGTCACCCCAGAGAATGAACGACTAGAGAAGGAGGCAGGGTGCTGGTATGCTGACAGGGCAGAAGAAGAAGGGAATGAGCCAGATCCAGGCAAAGCACTGGAGATGAAGAGCTCAGCAGGGGCTGGGGTATGCATTGCTACAAGGAGGGAGACACAGAAAACCAAATCAACCAGGTTACAACTACATCCATTTAAATATTAATTTGCATACCATCCTGTATAGGACAGAAACATTAAGCATTGTTGGATGCTTACCAGTCTGCCATGATGGGGTACGGAACTGAGAAAGGAGGGAGGAGGCAGATGGGGGAGGCTGTGGACCTCGGGATTCCAAAGCAGAGATCAGGTTCATGACTGAAGCATCAGGTCCTGAGGGGCTAGCATGGTGTAACCCAGCATCAAACAAACCCGAAAGCCCTATAAAAGAAGTCATAATATATATACCATGTACATGCATATACCGACCTTCTAAAACTATGAAACCCTGTGGTTCAATGTGAAATATCAATAGCAGCTAAAATGAGCAAAACCTTTCCAAAATTTTTGGAATATGTCATCAGAGGAAAAAATCAGCAAGCAGCTTGATTCAATACATACATATAAACACATTTTTAAAAAGATGAAAACATTTTAAATAGATTTTTTAAAAGATATAAAAAGATAAACAAAAAAGTTCCATTGCCCTCACCTAAGCTCCGGCCTGCAGCCCCCCATGCCCCGGCCTGTCCAGAGCTGCCTGGGTGGTGATTAGTAGCATAGCCCTGCAGGGGGTGTGGTGTAGCATAAGCTTGACGATGGAGTAATTCGGAGTCCGGATGGGAGGATCTGGAGCTCCCATACATCAGACTGACAGCACAGGTGAAAGAGGAAATTGAACAAAAACAGAGTGAGATTAGGAGCGCGGCAAATTGCTTTGCAAACAAAAGAGCTTCCAGCTGTTTGCATACAATTAATCCTTAAGCTACGGCCCATGTATAGCTTAGAATATATAACGTTATACAATTCAATACACAAACCAGTTATTTAACATGATACAGATTACAGGTCTGTTGAGCTGTACTCTTCATAAATCCCAGTACAGAGTATCAGCTGGTCTTGCTGTACATTATATGCTACTCAGTAGAGCCACACACTCAGATTAGCTGTTTAATCAGCCTATTCACTCCCATATCCTCACTCTCCCAAACAGCCTCGGGATCTGACTCTATCCAGTCTCCACTACAACAATGCACATGCTCATTATCCTCGTACACACTCAATCCTTCAGGCTAAGAATGTCAAAACCACAAGACCTGTTTTCAACATCTCCAGTGCACCATTAAATACTTGCCCCTGGATTGTGTTCACCAACGTAGTGTTCCACATAATTACAGAACATTTACTGCGATGCCATACTGTATTTTTAGATTGTATGCACATTTGGGGAGGGACAACAAAACGAACCGGTAAAAACTTTAATACTACAAACTATTTTATTAAATACCAAACTGTAGGCCTACCTCGGACACAAAATCAAAGCCATGCTATGATTGTGCATTTTTATCAGTTGTCCAAATGCTCTGTACTTCTTCCACAGCTCTAAACGTAAACCCAGCTATTCACCCTGATTGGACACTGCTCAGCCAATGAGCTGTCTTTTGGCATCTCTACAGACTGTTGTTCCCTTTCATAAGAGTGGGCAGTTGAGCTGACAATAGCGGTTAGGATGCTGAGGTGAGACAGAGCTCTCATTGATAAAAGCTCTCTTGTGACTGAATTGCCTTGGTAACCCCCTTCCTCAACAGGCTATTAATGGGAGTACAGCTCTGTTAGCGTGGATCACTCCACTCGGAGGCCAGTGTGGGAAGCCGCAAACGGCACACACCGAGCGAGCACGTGGTGAGGGGGTGGGTGTCATTCAATATGAGCAGCAGAACGCAGAACCAGACAGTCCATCTTTAAACCGACAGAGAAAAATAAGAGAGTTTACACTCACGTCGTTTCATTCTACATTTTGTGAAAATAAACCAACAAAAGATCACATGCAAAGATTCTATGCAAAAAGTAGGAATGACCAACGCTCAAGCTCGGGGGATTAGCGTCTGAGAGCTTGTCCGTGTCGTTTAAAACACACGCTTGTCTCAGGGGCAGGGTTCTTGTGTAATTAGCTGGAAAAAAGCTTTAATGAACGGAGTTAAATGGTTAAATGCAGATGCAAAACAGCGCGCATCTCGCTCATGCACAGCCTCACTAGTTTATCCAATAAGCACATAAATCATTGTGGCTATGTAGAATTCTGTGTGTTGTTGCCGATCAATAACACAAACTCCCTGCTTAAGACACTGAAATATCTCTGATTTGGCTTTAGAATTGAAGATAACCAGGCAAGAAAGGGTTGTGATCGAGTTCTTCATTTTGTCAGCAAAAGCAAAAAAAATTTGTGGAAGAAAGAACAAATACATTTTCAAAAGGACACACCAACATTTAATAAGACTATCAGATGATTTTCTAGCAACAGAATACTGTGTTCCTTAATAACAACTCTCACAGCATCCATTCATCAGCATTCATATACATTACAATAATTCTTCTCCAAAGCCTGTGAGATCTCTCGCAAGATCAAAGAGTCTGTCATGGTATCACAGTCCTTAAGATTGACACGAGGTTTGATAGAAATCAGCCTTTAATTAGGTGTTAATCCTAAAGAGATGAGCCACAGACCCAGAAGGAGTAAGACATGGTTCCCTGGAGGAACAAGAGAAATTGATGGATGTCTCTCTATACACACACTCCAGCTATTATTTTTTTCTTTTTACATCTTTTTGCTAATTTTCAAACCATTTCCCTTTCTTGGTATTCCTCCATCATGTTTCACTTGCTCTTTAGGTGATTCCATGCACGTTTGCTCTTCTTGAATTCATATTCATTCTCTCTCTCTCTCTCTTTCACACACACACACACACACACACACACACACACTCCTCCACCGGGTAATCATCACCCAAGTCAGCCCTCATTCAAGGCTTCGCTGTTCTGGTATACTCTCTGCATTACACCTTCCTTCTGCAGTTTCCAGCTCCACTTATTTCTAAGCTTCAGCACCTTTGGCCCACACCTTTAGCCAATCATTTCCTCCGTGTCTCCAGTTTCAAATGAACCAATGGAATAATATATTTCAAAACGATGAGCAGAGAGGGAGAGGACGAGAGAGAAAGTACCAGTATGAGACGCACATGACAGCAAGAGAAGATAAATTATAGGCTGCACTAGAAAGCTCTATTAAATCCACTGTAAAGACATGCTCCTAATTTAATGGATTGCAAACTCTCCTCACAGGTGCAACATGTTTACTGGCTGATGGGAAACTCAACCGTACCCATTAATCTCCATTAGAAACATTCATTCAGTGTGTTGTGGGTCCATGGAACCCTGTACAGCTCTCTATAGTCAAGAGTAATATCTAAACGTGCCTGGACGCCCCATCAAGTATTACTGACAGGTGGTCTTTATATCACAAAATGAAAAGAAAGGGAATCTGTGACCTTCATGGCTGTGGAATATTCCTATACGGATACACCTTGTGTTGTGGAATTATCAGGTTAAAGTTGTATCTCTGTAGGAGGTTAATTCACAAGCGTCGCTGTCATATTCGAATAAGTGCTGGAAAAATCCACTGTCAGAGACCTGCAGCCTGAAAATTATTTCACTTCATTTCATATTCATTTAATACATCAGCATGTTTCATCACGGCCTAATGGAGGGACACGCATAGTCCCATACCAGCACTCTCACTCTGAACTAATATTAATTCAAAACAAAAGCAATTACAATTTCTCCCCCCAAAACTAAAAGAGGAGCGATTCAATTTCACTTCATTTCATTTCTCTCGGATGATGCTCTCCGGCGGCGCTAAGGCTGCGGTGCTGAGGTTTGTCCGGCGTCTTATGAGTCAGAATTGCTCATTAAGGATCCCGGGTGCCATCAATCCCGCCTGTAGTGCGCAGAGATGCCCTTGACTCAGAAAGGCAATCATAAACTATCCACCAGCCCAGAAGCAATCACTCGCACCAGGACGAGTATAGAGGAGAGAGTAACAGGGGCGGGGTGTGTGTGGAGTCTCACCTGGTCCACCACCATGATATCACACGCAATACATCGACCTACTATACTGAAATACGGCGGTGTGATAAAGTACTATTCGGATGGGATTAGTTTTCTCGACTTGTCTGTGTGCATCCTGATCAATTCACGCGGGATAAGTGATCTCTGTATAAATCACGTGCTTGTCAAACTCACTATATTTTAATACACACTGATTCTAGAGGGTGTGGCTTGATCATTAGTAGGTCACATGACCATGACATGTCTGTAGTGTGTACCTGTGCTAGGAACTCAGTAATTCCCCTAAAAAAACCCCAGAAGCGTCTCTTCTCCGACACACGCTTTTAAACACTCTATATTTTCTTGTCCTGCATTTTAAACTTTCTGTTTCAGCAGGAGTCGAGAGAAAAGAGAAAAGAGAAAAGAGCGAGCGCTTCCTGGAGCGTCTTCATACTGAAGAAAAAACACTAAACCACTTTTCCCACAGGATTTAACACAATCTTTACCAACATGTCAATTCAGACGGGATAAATATCACCTGGAGTTATTCTACTGCTCAGTTTATATACAACCTCCTAGACAGTAAAAAATGACTGACATGACAGATTCTGATGAAAATTCCAGAGGAACTCCAGGGATAATTACATTACACACTTCAACATGAACAACTATTCCCGTGTGAATAGGGCTTAAGGAGTTTCACGTTACACACTTTCCAGAGGAACACTTTCTAGATTTCAGAGCGCATCAGCGACATTCTGAACAGTGCAGAAAAACGGAGACTGAGCTAGAGCCTTCATTACTCTCCAGGTTAAAATTAGAACCACATCTGGGATAATAAAAGAATGGATTTACTCTGAACCAACATGTTTCACTGTAACCTCAACTGCAAAATGCTTTGTGACATAAAACAGGGAAATCTGCTGTTCTCACAGTTACTACATCTAACTACACCTACACCTACACCACCGAATAGACGGGGTTAGGTATGAATTAATACTTAAAGGGGAGTAGGCATTATTCAAACATAACTTTTTTTAGTTGTTTGTTGTCAGGGAGCATGTACCAAAAAACAACAACATCTTAAATAAGAAAAGATGCCTTGCACCAGAGTTAGCAATTAGCTTATTTCCATCTGAGGTCAATGTGCAGGTAAACTGAGACAATAACAATAATAAAATTACTACATGACAAGTATACTATCACCATAGCAACCTCAAACACACACACACACACACACACACACACACACATTATCATCTATAGAATAAGTAATATTATTGGATACAAATGGTTAAAAGTTTATGTATATGATTACCTATAAAACATAAACCCAGTGGACATACATGATTGGTTACTGATGAAAAACAACTGCATCAAGAAGAAGAAGAAGAAGAAGAAGAAGAAGAAGAAGAAGAGGAAGAAGGAGAATCATAAGAAGAAGAAGAAGGAGAGGAAGAAGAAGGAGAATAATAATAATAATAATAAGCAGAAGAAGAAGAATAGGAAGAAGAAGGAGAATAATAATAATAAGAAGAAGAATAGGAAGAAGAAGGAGAATAATAATAATAGGAAGAAGAAGAATAGGAAGAAGGAGGAGAATAATAATAATAATAATAAGCAGAAGAAGAAGAATAGGAAGAAGAAGGAGAATAATAATAATAATAGGAAGAAGAAGAATAGGAAGAAGAAGGAGAATAATAGTAAGAAGAAGAAGAAGAAGAGGAAGAAGGAGAAGAAGAAGAAGAATAGGAAGAGGAGAATAATAAGAAGAAGGAGAAGAAGAGGAGAGTAATAATAATACAAATAATAAGAAGAGAAGAAGAAGAATTATAATAAGAATAATAAGAAGAGGAAGAGAAGAAGAAGACAAGAAGAAGAAGAGAAGAAGGAGAAGGAGAAGAAGAAGAAGAGAAGAAGAAGGAGAAGAGGAGAAGGAGAAGAAGGAGGAGAAGAAGGAGGAGAATAATAATAATAATAAGAAGAAGAAGAAGAAGAAGAAGAAGAAGAAGAAGAGAAGAAGAAGAAGAAGCGACGAAGAAGGAGAAGAGGAGAAGGAGGCGAAGAAGGCGGAGGAAGAGGAGGAAGAGGAGGTCAATCTGGCAGTTTACAGTATATATGGAGATTTATTTTTGTGCTTGTTTGCTGAATGGACCCTTCTTCATTGTCACTGCAGCGCGAGCCACTCCGCTGCTGCAGATGAATGCGCGCGGGCACCGTAAGCCCCCGTGATTGATTCGGTTGTCACGGAGACAGTGAACATACGTCGCTCTGGCGCTTTTGAACTCTAAAAGCAGGCCGCGTTACATTACCGAAGAGCTGTACAGTCTGTTTAGATGCACGTGACGGAAATGAACATGAAAGAACATTTCCGCGGAGTATAAACGGCTCGAGTCTGTTCTATTAAAAAAAAAACACCTGAAAGAAAGAAAGAAAGAAAGAGGCTGCTTTAGCTGCAGGATGCTAAGCTAACTAGTTATAACATGACATGATGCCTGAAGCTAAAACATACCAACACTTACAGCCGCTTTGTGTTTAATCTAGCGAGTCATTTAACGTATATTAAAATATAACCGGATATCCGGTCAGACTGTCTAACTAAAGGGTTTAGTTAAGAAAAAAAACATTAAATTGGAGCTTATGTATTGTGGGTTCCTAATGTAGCGTATGTTGCACTGAATCCTCACTACCCAGAATCACCTGTCCAGGTGATACGTCTGTAATACAATAACCTTAACCCTGTTACAATCATCTACAAAAATGGCACAGATTTCAAACAACTGCTGATTTGACCAGGACCGGCTGTCCCAGCAAATTCAGCCCAAGATCAGACCGTCAAAGGATGCAAAAAGGAGTCTCCAAGATCCCCAAAATATCATCACAGGATCTGCATTAAGTCTTGCAGCTGTTGGTGTGAAAGCGCATGCTTCTACAATCAGAAAGAGAGTGCAGAGATTTGACCTGCATGGGAGGCGTGGCAGGAAAAAGCCTTCGCAAGACTACAGTTTGTTTATGAGCATACAGGCAAAGACCAGACCTTTTGGAATAATGTTGTCTGGACAGATGAATCAGAGATAGAGGTGTTTGGCCACAGTAACAGCAGACATGTTTGGTGAAGATCAAAGACAGCTTTTCAGGAGAAACACCTCACACCAACTGTGAATCACGGTGGTGGAAATGTCATGGTTTGTGGTTGCTTCGCTGCCTCAGGGACTGGACAGTTTACATTCATTGTTTCAACTATGAATTCTGCATCATATCAAAGAGTGCTTGAAGATAATGTGAGGACATCTGTCCAAAAGTTGAAGTTGAACTGAAAGTGTATCGTTCAACAGGATAATGATCTTAAGCACACGAGCAAATCCACCAAGGAACGGCTCAAAAAGAGGAAATGGAGGGTTATGGAGTGGCCGAGTCAAAGCCCGGATTTGAATCCCATTGAGATGTTGTTGGGGATGTGAAACGGGCAGAACATGCAAGAAACCTTCAAAAATATTGCAACTGAAAGAATATTGCATGGACGAGTGGTCAAAAATTCCAGCGAGCCTGGTGGACAATTATGCAAAACACCTACAAGACGTTATTTCTGCTAAAGGGGGCAATTCTAGCTTCTGAGGTCAAGGGTGTACTTACTTTTTCCCACAGAAGAATATCACATCTATTGATATTTCTGTTGAATAAATGATTGAAAAAGTTCATTTTCTTTGTGGTTTTGTTCAACTACACCGACTTTATTAACAAGCGCGGTTTCAAAGATGATCAAATGTTTGCTCGTCCAAATATGTCAAAAAGGCCAACAATTTCCATGCGGTGTACTTACTTTTATACACCATATACACCACATACACACCATATACATTATATACACCACACACACCATATACACCACATACACACCATATACATTATATACACCACACACACCATATACACCACATACATTATATACACCACACACACCATATACATTATATACACCACACACACCATATACATTATATACACCACATACACACCATATACATTATATACACCACACACACCATATACATTATATACACCACACAGACCATATACATTATATACATCACATACACACCATATACACCACATACACACCACATACATTATATACACCACACACACCATATACACCACATACACACCACATACATTATATACACCACACACACCATATACACCACATACACACCATATACACCACATACATTATATACACCACACACACCATATACACCACATACACACCACATACATTATATACACCACACACACCATATACACCACATACACACCATATACATTATATACACCACACACACCATATACACCACATACACACCATATACATTATATACACCACACACACCATATACACCACATACACACCATATACACCACATACACACCATATACATTATATACACCACACACACCATATACACCACATACACACCATATACATTATATACACCACACACACCATATACACCACATACACACCATATACATTATATACACCACACACACCATATACACCACATACATTATATACACCACATACACACCATATACATTATATACACCACACACACCATATACATTATATACACCACATACACACCATATACATTATATACACCACACACACCATATACATTATATACACCACACACACCATATACACCACACAGACCATATACATTATATACACCACATACACCATATACACCACACACACCATATACACCACATACACACCATATACATTATATACACCACACACACCATATACACCACATACATTATATACACCACATATATCATATACACCACACAGACCATATACATTATATACACCACACACACCATATACACCACATACATCATATACGCCACATATATCATATACACCACACAGACCATATACATTATATACACCACACACACCATATACACCACACAGACCATATACATTATATACACCACACACACCATATACACCACACAGACCATATACATTATATACACCACATACACCATATACACCACATACACACCATATACATTATATACACCACACACACCATATACACCACATACATTATATACACCACACACACCATATACACCACACAGACCATATACATTATATACACCACATACACCATATACACCACATACACACCATATACATTATATACACCACACACACACCATATACATTATATACACCACACACACCATATACACCACATACACACCATATACATTATATACACCACACACACCATATACACCACATACATTATATACACCACACACACCATATACACCACACAGACCATATACATTATATACACCACACACACCATATACACCACACAGACCATATACATTATATACACCACATACACCATATACACAACATACACACCATATACATTATATACACCACACACACCATATACACCACATACACACCATATACATTATATACACCACACACACACCATATACACCACATACATCATATACGCCACATATATCATATACACCACATATACAGTATACAGTCCCCTCCGAAAGTCCTGAAACAGCGAGGCCAATTCTATATTTTTTTCGCTAAACACTGAAGACATTTGGGATTGAAATCAAAAGTTGAATATGAGACGATAGATCAGAATTTCAGCTTATTTCAGCTTTAATTTCCTGATATTTACATCTAGACATGTTCAACAACTTAAAACATGGCACCTTTTGTTTGAGCCCACCCATTTTTTCAAGTGAACACAAAATACTGGATCATGTGACTGACAGGTGTTTCTTACTACCCAGGTGTATCCTGCTAAATTGACTGATTAAACAATTAATAGCTCTGAATGTCTGCTGTTGGTTTGAGCCCTAGGTAACCTTAATGAAGACAGCATTTATTGGTAAAAAGGATAAACCAACTTGAAGCTCAGAGAGCTGTATATGGGAGAAAGCAAGCCATTTTGAAGCTGAGAAAGAGGGAAAATCTACCGGAGGCATTAAATAAACACTGGCTATAGCAAATACAACAATCTGGAATGTCCTGAAACAGAAAGAAACCGCTGCTGTACTGAGGAACAGCCACTGAACGGGTCGGCCAAGGAAAACAACAGCAGCAGTAGTGAGAGCTGTGAAGAAAAACCAAAACAACAGTCAGTGACATCACCAACAACCTCCACAGGGCAGGGTGAAGGTCTCACAATCCACCTTTAGAAGACTTTGAGAGCAGAAATATCGAGGCCGTACCACAAGATGGAAACCACTCATCAGCAGTAAGAATCAGAAATCCAGACTGGAATTCACAAAGAAATAAAGACATGATCCACAAAAGTTCTGGAACCAAGATGAACCTCTACCAAAGTGATGGAAAGGCCAAAGTGTGGAGAAAGAAAGGATCTGCTCATGATCCAGAACATACAAGCTGATCTGTGAAACATGGTGGAGGTAGCGTCATGGCTTGGGCTTGCATGGCTGCTTCTGGAACATTCTCACTAATCTTTATTGATGATGGACTCATGATGGTAGCAGCAGAATGAATTCAGAAGTTTACAGGAACATTTTGTCTCGAAAAGCATCACAGAAGAAGAAACTAACAGTTTGGTGTCAGTGAGTCGCAGGATTGATGCAGTTATTGCGAGCAAGAGAAATGCAACCAAATATTACGTGTTATTTACTTTCATTTACATCAGGACTGATCTGTTCCAATACTTTTGGTCACCTAAAAATTGGGGTGGTCTGATACAAAAGGTTTTATGTTCTGTTTTAAGTTGTTTAACACGTCTAGATGTAAATATGAGGAAATGAAATTATAATCTGTCTCATCTCCATCTTTCAATCTCAAACCCAGATGTATTCAGTGTGTAGCGGAATCAACAAAACTGGCCTCGCTGTTCCGATACTTTCAGATGAGACTATATACACACATCATGTACACCACACAGTACACACCACATCGGCTACACCATATACACCACACACACCACATACCTGTACACCACACACACACACACACACACACACACAGTAGAGGTAAGAGGGAACTACACAGAACCCAGCAAGCACTGCATCGCCCAAAAATGTTATTTGATCCCTGGACACTGTAACCTTGTGCAACATGGGTGCTTTGTCAACACACACCATCAATTAGCTCCCACACACACACACACACACACACACACAGAACAGAGAGGTTACACACAGGCCCTGCAATCTCCACCACCAGTGAAAGCATAGATTTTTGGGGGGAATTTTTTGACAACACAGTAGCTTAAGCAACATCCCTGAAGGTCCCCATCCCCCTCTTCGTTTTCTTTCTTTCTGGTACCCCCCTCTTTCCCCCCTTTCTCTCTCTCTCCCTCTCTCCCTCTCTCTCTCTGTCTGTCTCAGTCTCGGTCTATCTTCCGTATCGCGCATTCACTCTCTCTTAAGCGCATTCCTGGCATTTTTCAGAGGCTCCCTCCTCCTCTTCCTCTTCTTCCTCCTCCTTCTCCACTACATGACAATACCTGGAGCTCTAACCAGAAACCAGAAACCAGAGCTAACTCAAATCACGCATTGCACAGACAGAACAGCCGGATTTCTCTTGCGCGCGGTGTGTGTGTGTGTGTGTGTGTGTGTGTGTGTGTGTGTGTGTGTGTGTGTGTGTGTGTGTGTGTGTGTGTGGTGGTCTTACCTCGCCTTGGCCGACCTCTCGTAACTCCATCCCGTCCCGGCGCCCAGATCACCGAATCCTGCGCCAGGATAATTTCTGTCCATTAAAAAAAGAACAGAAAAGAAAAGACTGGAAGGAAAGGAAACGGGAAAAACTGAAAAAAGCAAGGGATGAAGATGGAGAGATAGACAAGAGGTGGGTGGGAGAGGAGGGGGAAGGGTAGAGGGGAGGGAGGTTATTTCCTAAATTCTAATGCACTATCTCTCTCTCTCTCCTCTCTCCTCTCCCCCGTGTCCCTCTCTCTTTTTTGCCTCCTGCGCGCGCTCCTGCTGCACGGCTCTGTTTATCTCTCCCGTTTCACATGCATGCAAGTCCTCAAGAATGGGGAGGGGGGGGTAAGAGCGAGGGAGGGAGGGAGGAGGGATGAAGAGGAGGGGGAGATGGAGGATACGGAGGAGGAGGAGATGAAGGAGGAGGAGGAGGAGGAGGAGGAGGGGGTCACACCAACCAGCACCACCACAAAAATCCGGTTTCTTCCTCCCCTCCCCTTATTCGCCTCTATATATTTCAGCGCCTATTGTCCTGCTGGACAGAAAAAGAGACAGAACACACGCGCACAGGGAGAGGGAGAGGGAGAGAGAGAGCGCGCGCCCCGGCAGCCTGTTTCTGATCACCATGCTCATTATGCATTACTATGTTCTGCAGTTCAGAGCTCCTTCCGTCTTCTACCCCGTGGCTGATTTACTGCAGCCGCTCATCATTCTGAGACCAGACAACAATAGAACCCTGTAAACGGGGCACGTGCACGCGCACTTCACTGCACACTGCACGTCTGCACACTCGGAGAACCCCCATACCCCCAAACCCCCCCCCCCCCCCCATAACCCAAACCCCAACCCCGTGTTCCATAAGCATGTTCACCGAGTAACAAAAAAAACCCCGACCTGTCCTCCCTTCCTTTATTTATTTATTTACTTAATCTCTGGAAACACGAGGCAGGTGATGCGCGTGCACAGCGAGCTGCTGAAGATCAGGATTCAAACAAACACAACAATGCAATGTTCGGTTTAAAAATAGACTTTTTGCAGGGATTTGGCTCCTAACGACGCCATTTCTGAGAGCAGACTGTGCTGGCTGGCTTGGCTGAGTAGCTGGCTGCTTCACACACACACACACACACTCATTTACACACATACTCCCCCTCTCCCTGCTCTGTCTCTTACACACACACACGTTTGTGTTACTACCCATGTAAGGACCTCCCACTGACACAATTCTTAATGCAGGCAATTAACACTACACCTAAATCTAAATCTAACCTTAACCTCAGTAACCAAAACCTTTATTAAATATTTTTAAATAAAAGCTGCAGAATTTTTGAATAAAAAAGGATGTGCACACACACACACACACACACACACACACACACACACAGACAGAGTGCTTGTTATGAAGTAGAAGCTGAGAACACAGAGATGTTGGAGCACTCACACTCTTCTACAGCGCACCAGTGATGATACTCGGCTTCACACCTCACCGCTTCCTTTAGTTCAGTCCTCTTTCTTTACTTTACAATCCCAGAGTGGTGTGTGTGTGTGTGTGTGTGTGTGTGTGTGTGTGTGTCTGTGTGTGTGTTTCTCTAATGCACCTCAATCATCCTCATATTTCATTACCAAATCCTTCACAATGTCAAGACTTTACTTCATCTACAATTATTATAGTTCATGAGAAATAACTGAAATGTACAACATCTTAAGAAATAAAAGATTTATGAATCTTTATTTTTTAAAAAAAGAATAACGCCTATATCTCATATAGCTCAGACACATGTACCACTGTAGAGTGAAAGTATAACATGAAACTTTAAAAAAAACAACTCTTTTGTGTTGATGTCGTGACTGCACCGCTGCTCTTCTCACTAAAAATACACAAACACATCATGTGTCCCTGTACCCTGAACCGTCCTGCTGCTCTAGAACCCGTCCTGCACTTTTCATCCTCTCACTCCTCAGGCTGGGGTTCTGTAGGCGCGCTGGGTTCCTCTCTGAGAAAACGACAAGAATGACAAACACAGAAACACAACACGATCAGTCACAGTGCTGTTTGTGTACAGACATTTTTCACATCGTGTCTCATTTTCTGTTTGGTTCAGTAGATCGGACCGGCTGCAGTGAAATTACTGACAAAAGCACAGATTGATGAAGGAATTTAGTTTCGTCAATGACATTAATTACAACAAGACAAAAAACACACTACAACAAGACAATGAAAACATGTTGAAACAAAAAACTACTGGTCTGCAGTGTCTTCAGTCCCTCGTGTAATACAATATCATCATCATCATCATCATCATCATCACATTAATATCTTACCATTTTACAATATTACTATTTACAATTTTATCATCAGATTGTGGTATAAATTGTGTATTTTGGATCTGTTCTTCATTAGGCAGTAAAAACTAGTTTTCAGATCAGACAGTGAATATGAGACGATAGATCAGAGCTCTCCTTTCCTCATATTTACATCTAGATACAGCTTAGAACACGGCAGATTTTGTTTGAACCCACCCATTTTTTCAAATGAACAAAAATATTGGAACATTGGAACTGATTGTTTAAAGAATCAGTCGAACCTCTGAACCTCTACTCTTGGTCTGAGCCCTGGGCTTCACCTGTGGAGACAGCATTTGTTGTTAAAAAGGATAAACCAACATGAAGATCTGAGAGCTGTCTATGGGAGAAAAGAAAGACATTTTGAAGTTGAGAAAAGAATCATTGGGTATAACCAATACAACAATCTGGAATGTCCTGAAACAGAAAGAAACCGCTGCTGTACCGAGGA
>NC_071256.1:39478239-39493239 GCF_023375685.1 Ictalurus furcatus
TATGATCAAACTGAGGACTAAAAGTGGCCTCGAGTCTCAACACACGTCCGTCATAAAAACCTCCAGTGTCTGTGTATATGAAAGTTTTTGAAACACCATGTTTCCCAGTGTTTACTAACACTTATACTAATGCTAACACTAATACTAACACTCACACTAATACTAACACTAATACTAATATTAACACTAATACTAACACTAATACTAACACTCACACTAATACTAACACTAATACTAATATTAACACTAATACTAACACTAATACTAACACTCACACTAATACTAACACTAATACTAATATTAACACTAATACTAACACTAATACTAATATTAACACTAATACTAACACTAATACTAACACTAATACTAATATTAACACTAATACTAACACTAATACTAATATTAACACTAATATTAACACTAATACTAACACTAATACTAATATTAACACTAATACTAATATTAACACTAATATTAACACTAATACTAACACTAATACTAATATTAACACTAATACTAACACTAATACTAATATTAACACTAATACTAACACTAATACTAATATTAACACTAATATTAACACTAATACTAACACTAATACTAATATTAACACTAATACTAACACTAATACTAATATTAACACTAATACTAACACTAATACTAATATTAACACTAACACTAACACTAATACTAACACTAATACTAATATTAACACTAATACTAACACTAATACTAATATTAACACTAATACTAACACTAATACTAATATTAACACTAATACTAACACTAACACTAATATTAACACTAATACTAACACTAATACTAATATTAACACTAATACTAACACTAATACTAATATTAACACTAATACTAACACTAATACTAATACTAACACTAACACTAATATTAACACTAATATTAACACTAATACTAACACTAATACTAATATTAACACTAATACTAACACTAATACTAATATTAACACTAATACTAACACGCACACTAATACTAACACTAATACTAATATTAACACTAATATTAACACTAATACTAACACTAATACTAATATTAACACTAATACTAACACTAATACTAACACTAATACTAATATTAACACTAACACTAACACTAATACTAATATTAACACTAACACTAACACTAATACTAACACTAATACTAATATTAACACTAATACTAACACTAATACTAATATTAACACTAATACTAACACTAATACTAATATTAACACTAATACTAACACTAATACTAACACTAACACTAATATTAACACTAATATTAACACTAATACTAACACTAATACTAATATTAACACTAATACTAACACTAATACTAATATTAACACTAATACTAACACTAATACTAACACTAATACTAATATTAACACTAACACTAACACTAATACTAATATTAACACTAATACTAACACTAACACTAATACTAATACTAACACTAATATTAACACTAATATTAACACTAATACTAATACTAACACTAATACTAATATTAACACTAATATTAACACTAATACTAATATTAACACTAACACTAACACTAATACTAATATTAACACTAATACTAACACTAACACTAATACTA
Organism: Ictalurus furcatus; assembly: GCF_023375685.1. Lineage (NCBI taxonomy): Eukaryota > Metazoa > Chordata > Actinopteri > Siluriformes > Ictaluridae > Ictalurus > Ictalurus furcatus. The sequence continues at coordinate 39,479,857 of NC_071256.1, forward strand.
ATATTAACACTAATACTAACACTAATATTAACACTAACACTAACACTAATACTAACACTAATACTAATATTAACACTAATACTAATATTAACACTAATACTAACACTAATACTAACACTAATACTAATATTAACACTAATACTAACACTAATACTAATATTAACACTAATACTAACATTAACACTAATACTAACACTAACACTAATATTAACACTAACACTAATACTAACACTAATACTAATATTAACACTAATACTAACACTAATATTAACACTAACACTAATATTAACACTAATACTAACACTAACACTAATACTAATATTAACACTAACACTAATATTAACACTAATATTAACACTAATACTAACACTAATACTAATATTAACACTAATACTATTAACACTAATACTAACACTAATACTAATATTAACACTAATACTAATATTAACACTAATATTAACACTAATACTAATATTAACACTAATATTAACACTAATACTAATATTAACACTAATACTAACACTAATACTAATATTAACACTAATACTAACACTAATACTAATATTAACACTAATACTATTAACACTAATACTAACACTAATACTAATATTAACACTAATACTAATATTAACACTAATATTAACACTAATACTAACACTAATACTAATATTAACACTAATACTAATATTAACACTAATATTAACACTAATACTAATATTAACACTAATATTAACACTAATACTAATATTAACACTAATATTAACACTAATACTAATATTAACACTAATATTAACACTAATACTAATACTAATACTAATATTAACACTAATACTAACACGCACACTAATACTAACACTAATACTAATATTAACACTAATATTAACACTAATACTAACACTAATACTAATATTAACACTAACACTAACACTAATACTAATATTAACACTAATACTAACACTAACACTAATACTAATATTAACACTAATACTAACACTAATACTAACACTAATACTAATATTAACACTAATACTAACACTAATACTAATATTAACACTAATACTAACACTAATACTAACACTAATACTAATATTAACACTAATACTAACACTAATACTAATATTAACACTAATACTAACACTAATACTAACACTAATACTAATATTAACACTAATACTAACACACTAATACTAATATTAACACTAACACTAACACTAATACTAATATTAACACTAATATTAACACTAATACTAACACTAATACTAATATTAACACTAATACTAACACTAATACTAATATTAACACTAATACTAACACTAATACTAATATTAACACTAATATTAACACTAATACTAATATTAACACTAATACTAACACTAATATTAACACTAACACTAATATTAACACTAATACTAACACTAACACTAATACTAATATTAACACTAATATTAACACTAATACTAACACTAATACTAATATTAACACTAATACTATTAACACTAATACTAACACTAATACTAATATTAACACTAATACTAATATTAACACTAATATTAACACTAATACTAACACTAATACTAATATTAACACTAATACTATTAACACTAATACTAACACTAATACTAATATTAACACTAATACTAATATTAACACTAATATTAACACTAATACTAACACTAATACTAATATTAACACTAATACTAATATTAACACTAATATTAACACTAACACTAATATTAACACTAACACTAATACTAACACTAATACTAATATTAACACTAACACTAATACTAACACTAATACTAATATTAACACTAATACTAACACTAATATTAACACTAACACTAATATTAACACTAATACTAACACTAACACTAATACTAATATTAACACTAACACTAATATTAACACTAATATTAACACTAATACTAACACTAATACTAATATTAACACTAATACTAACACTAATACTAATATTAACACTAATACTAATATTAACACTAATATTAACACTAATACTAATATTAACACTAATATTAACACTAATACTAATATTAACACTAATATTAACACTAATACTAACACTAATACTAATATTAACACTAATACTAATATTAACACTAATATTAACACTAATACTAATATTAACACTAATATTAACACTAATACTAATATTAACACTAATATTAACACTAATACTAATATTAACACTAATATTAACACTAATACTAATACTAATACTAATATTAACACTAATACTAACACGCACACTAATACTAACACTAATACTAATATTAACACTAACACTAACACTAATACTAATATTAACACTAATACTAACACTAATACTAACACTAATACTAATATTAACACTAATACTAATATTAACACTAATATTAACACTAATACTAACACTAATACTAATATTAACACTAATACTAACACTAATACTAATATTAACACTAATACTAATATTAACACTAATACTAACACTAATACTAATATTAACACTAACACTAATACTAACACTAATACTTATACTAACACTAATACTAACACTAACACTAATACTAACACTAATATTAACACTAATACTAACACTAACACTACAGTACTGATGAGTAAGGAGTTGATTAGTTCTCTGTAACAGAAGCTCTGACAGTAGCGCAGGTTTATATTAATGTGCTGGTTCTGCTATGTTAAGGTTTCTATAGTAACAGCTCCTTCACAGGGTCAGGGTGAAGTTTTCCGTAAGGAGATGTAAATGGAACGTGAATGGAAGGAGTCTCCAGTGTCAGTGCTGTGTACCAGTCAGAGGTAAAGCTGTGAGTTTAAGTGTTCTCACACCTTCAGGACAACACGTCCCCCAGGTGTTTGATTTCTTACTAAACTTTACACTAAAACTGATCATTTGTATATCAGACCTGATTGGTCCAAGGCCATGGAATTTGTTTAGTCGCATCATAAACTGAGGTATTGCGAAGCTCCACCCCCAAACTGTTTTTAGAGGTGTACTATTAAGGGTTTTTTTAAAATAGAAAAATATGAATTTAGCAAAAACGAATGCGCTACAAACCTGAATGAAAATCAGAATCCAGGAGTTTAACATTTAAACATTACTCTTATTTTAATAAAAAAATGTCCAATGAAGAAATTTTTCTCTGTGCGGTGTCTGACAAACTGATGCAAATACATTTCTGTGTGTGTGTGTGTGTGTGTGTGTGTACCAATCCACTGAAAGCAAGATGAAGCTCCACACTGAACATCTCTCTTTCTCTCTGTCACTAGGCTAAAGTCAGCTTCATTTTCGTGCTGAGTTTCTGATTGGTCGCTTCTCGTGCTGCTCTGCTCTCATTGGCTGAGAGGAACAGTTTGCTCACCAATAGAAAATTAGTCTCAGATGAGAGAGCAGCAGCGCAGGGTTTATTGGTCAGCGCAGTGAAGAACCACTCAGCTGTGGAGGCAGTTAGAGAGATGAGTGAAGTCTCACCCTTTCATAGGACTGCTGTATTTTTTCTTTTTGTTAATTAATAGATGAATTGATGTGAATTGTTAGAGAACATATTTACTGCTTATTAAAAGCATTCACCATGCCATCGCAATCCTTTTTCCTGACTGATTTCTTTCTATCTTTTCTGCTTTGCTATTCTTCCTTTTAATTATATCCTTGATTTTGCCTGGTACCGCAAACCACTGAGCATGTGATCAACACCACGGTCCTTCTGATTGGTGGGGTGCCAATACTTTGTGCAGCACAACAGCTAATCTGTAGTCAGCACTGGAACATGGGGTTCAACCCTTAGTATTTTTGTATCTTTAATATGTTTACCTTTAATATGTAATTTGCTTAACACTAGTTAACTCTGATATGTGGATATAATGTAGAGTATATATATTATATTATATATATATAAGTGATTTAAGGTCAATAAATGGATTATTTCAATAATTATTTCACTACTGCACCTTTTTACATTAAATACCCATCTCAAGAGCTGTGATTTGATTCCATGTGTTGATGTATTTCCTTCTGAAACATGAAGTCAGAGTGACAGCGTGTTGAAGTGCTTGACTGATGTACAAAATAGCCAATAGGGTTCGAGATATACCATGGTACGCCCCACCACACCCAGTCTACACACACCTGACAGTAGAGATAAAATGGGAGATAAAATTATATTACTGATGGAGACGGGGTATATACACACAATTATCCCTCAGTCTGAGGGAGTGGCGTTCCGACATGCTGGAGCAATACACTCCTCCGAAAAAAGTCACATGACCCCGGCTCTCACAAACTCCGCCCACTCTGACATGAATAAACTCCGAACATTTATTCTCAGTTGGAAAAGTTGGAAGTGTGTGTGAGGACATGCAGCCGAACACACACTGAAAACACGAACCATGTTTACGGCTAATGAGATGCTACCCTAGCGCAAGACATGCCCACAGGGGGCGGAGTTATACACTCTAAATGGATGGAGAAAAAAAAAAACACTTCCAGGAGTCATCAAAATTGTATATAATTTACCATGAAGTGGTGAACTAAAAATGAATATTTCCTAAACATGGCGTTTACAGCAGAATGGGAACAAATAAAGCGCTGAAACACTTCACAGGTGCAACAGATGTACAACTGAAGGTACCACCGCAGTGAGGGACAATGGTACACTTTAGTACCCTTCTGTTTGTTTTTAAGAGTGAATTGTAATTGTCTTATTTACAGTTACATAACATGAGGTGATTTTAACTCTATTACAGATTTTAAATCATTTTATGCTGATTTTTTTAAAAGGAGTCTGTACTGTACAAATCGATCCCGACCTGCCAAGCGAGTGTGTACAGCGAGCTGCTTTTTCACAGACGATGCACAAAGACAGAAACCACACCGTTTTTACGTAAATACCACTTTAATTGTGTACAAAAGAGGTTTTTAAATCAATTTCAGTATAAAATAAAATGTGAACGTTTTCTATAACAGAAGCCACCGATGAAGAGTTTGATTTTAAATGATTGAAATAACGAAACCTGTGCTCCCATTAACAGACACACACACACCTCTGAGCTTTTCAGACTGAATCTGCTGCTTGATGTGGAGTCTAATCTGAATGTGAAGGTGTGTGTACAGCGCCCTCTGGTGGGAAAGAGCAGTGAAGCAGCAGGCAGGAGTTTCTCTTAAAAGCACATCCAAGAAACAGAAAAGGCTTCTGCAGAGTCATTATAGGAGTACCTTCTCTCTCTCACACACACACTCACACACTCACACACACACAAAACCCCACCCCCTGCGTTACAGTACAAATATGCATAAAAACTGGTTTAGTGTCAAACTACTCTTGCTTAATGAAAGGTGCAAACAGTTAATGGTTAAACTGCGTGTTCTTTGGTTAACGTTTATATGTTTATAATAAACCCGTACTGTCACTGGAGCCTGGTCCTGAATACTACCACTTCATCTCATCCCTTTCTTCGGTCTTTTTTTACGCCATCATGGTCATCAGGCATGTTAAAGTGTGTACAGAGTTTAAAACCTTTCAGTTCGGCTCAGACGGGGGTTAAATTCCAAGGAAACCCAGCAGGATTTTCTCATCAGCGCTGTTTTATAGTTAAATACTGGTTTTAAACACTGCTTTGGTGTAAATAATTGATAATTCATCAGCATTAATACTCTCATGCTTCCAGAGGCTGCATGCGTTACAGTGATAGTTCAGCCAAAAGTCATCACCACCTTACATTTACACTCGCAGGTGATGAGTCTTGTGGGCGTGGCCTGTCCACAGCGATCTAGTCCTACACGACACACTTATCAGAAGCGTGTGATTGACGTGTTACGAGCTCGGCTTGGTTCGTGAGCTGTTCTAGCTACGCAAATTCACCAGAGACATCAACTATCTCTGCGACTTCCTTCCAAAGCTTTACTTCTCTTCTATACATGTTTTATACGACAGGATGTCAGAGGAAACCAGGCGTATGTGTCTTTTCTTCCATTGTTGTGCGTCAGACAGTAAGAGGGAAGTGATTATAGGTAGGAACTGAGGAAGTGAAGAAACGGACCGTCAGACTGAGCGTGTTACAGGATTGGGCCAAGAAATCGTTCGCTTCTTTATCACGTCATACCTAACTTACAGACAATCTCAATGCAAATGTCGCTGAATTCATGGCTCCATCTCCATCTCACACACTTATGTAGAAAGTTACTTCTTTATTCTTGAACTGGAGCCAAGAGGCGAATGTAGCCAACAGTCATGGGCTCCAGTTTAGCATGGTACAAACTGATTGTCCTGGTGGGGGCGCTGATGAATAGCTAACGACAGGAAAAAAAGCAGGAAAGCACAAACTCTGTTCACATCCTGACACCACTTAAACTACACCCGATTAAAGGTAAACTACAGTGTGTTTCACTCTGATCTCTCTCCACTGTGTGTGTGTGCCTGCAGTTTACTCCAAGCTCACAGAAAACAAACGTCTAAGTGCTGCTGCCAAACTCGGCCATTAAACGTATATTTGGAATAAAACACAGCGATGAAGTCTTCAGCTGAAGGTGTTTGTGTATGAACGAAGCTGTAAACGTGTGGAATCACTCCCTTCAGAGAACTACTTTTTCAGAGGGGGGAGTTTGTGGTAGTTGTGTGTCTCTGATGGCGTAGGGATACGACAAACCCTTCAGGAAAGGGTAAAGGAACTGGAACTTCTTTTTACTGAGTTACTGCAGCATGTGAAAGTTAAGGTTTAAAGATTAAAAGCCCACGAGAACAGACTGGGGAAGATTCTCACTGGCGTCTGTGTCACCCGAACACCGCCACTGTTCCTGTGGAGCGGCTGCAGGTTCGATATTCACTGTTAGAGTCGCGCAATCTGAACCTTTACTGAGGCCAACAGCTGCATTTACATTTCCGTTATTACTGAATTTGGAGTAAACGGGATTTCTGCTCTTTTATCAGTGCAGTCAGAATACAGATTCAGTTCTGATCTGTAATAATCTCACACACACACACACACACACACACTACAGAGACAGAGTGAGAAATGAAGTGAATAATAAAGCAGCTCTAGCAGCTTAATCAGACATGCTGTGTGTGTGTGTGTGTGTGTGTGTGTATGTATGTATGTATGTATGTATGTATGTATATGTACAGCTGTCTATTGATGCTTGCTACACCTGCTGTACACTCTGAAATGCTCAAACCTATAAACATATAAAATCAAAAAGATATACTTTAAAATGTACTTAATGTAAAAAAAAAAAAAAAAAAAGTGCAGGATGAAAAAAATAAACACGTTTAAACACCTTTGCTCCATCATAAACAGGATCACACACTCCTGACTGACAAAAAGCAGGCACGCACACGCGCACACACACACAAACACAAGGCACCAGACGTGTGAAGAGGGTGGGTGGGTGGATGGGGGGGGGGGTGTTCAGTCTCCGTGGCGACAGTGTGTGAAGGTGATCAGAGGATGGTGCAGGGACACCCACCTCTCTTCTTCTTCCCAGCGTGATTCGCAAGCTGAGGAGGACTTTCCGTCTCCTGGAACTTTCTAAATGTGTGTGTGTGTGTGTGTGTGTGTGTGTGTGTGTGTGTGTGTGTGAGAGAGAGAGAGAGAGAGAGAGAGAAAAAAAACTCCATAAATTCCTTTTATTTATCCTGCACATCTAGTTTACACACTTATCTATATTAAGTTTATAGACATTTAAACCTCTAACTCAGTTATTTATCCTAAAATTATATTATTAAATAACTATGCAAATCTAAGTATGGATCCACTCAGGCTGTTCAGGAATTTAAAACAGAGCCCATAATAGTTTACATGTATATAATTAAGAATTAATTGACTCCGCTCCGTTTACTTAGTAGAAAATCACACACACACACACACACACACACACACACACACACACGAGGTGGTGATGCGAGGTGAAGCAGAGGCCGTTACACCTCGGGTCTGCATCATTTTCTAATAATTCAACGGACTGGAGTCAGTTATTCTGCTTATACCACAGTTACCACACCTCACGACATTGAGCAGATGTTTTATTTCAAGAGAGAGAGAGTTCACCCTTCTAACCCGCACTCGCCGTTATGAGTCCTACCTTATCGCTCGCACCACCTCCAGAAAAGCCTCGTCCACGTTGTAACGGTTCTTCGCTGAAGACTCCATATAGTGGATCCGGTTCTCTTTGGCAAAAGACATGGCCTCCTCTCTCGAAACCTAGAAACGACACAACAGCATTATCCTGCACTCACACAAACACCTAAGATCAGTCTCCGGTGGGCGTGGCCTCTACTGCATTATAAATTATGATGATCACTTTGTTAAAATAGCGTTTGTGTGTTCATGCAGCTGCATGTGCATGAGACCGCAGCAGAAACCTCTACACTACACCGTACGGTAGGCAGAACGTCATCTCCACGTGAAGAAACCATGATCCCCTCACACGTTAAACATGAAACACGTTACAGCGATGGGGGTGTGATGGAGTCTTTACCGCTCTCTGATGCTCCAGATCAGACTTGTTGCCTACGAGGACCATGGGGAAATCATCTCGGTCTTTTACCCGCAGGATCTGAGTGTGAAACTTCTGGATTTCGTTGTAGCTGTAAGGGAGCGATGGGAACAGATCAGAGCTGCAGCACAGAGGAGGAGGTTGTTCCCACACTGCAGTACTGAGACCACAGAGAGGAGCTTATATAACACTAAAGTCCTGAACTCACTGACCCACAGCTCCACTACAGACACACAACATTTACAACGTTTACAATAAGAATTCAATGAAGTGGAAAACACACACACACACACACCCCTACCTTCCGACATCATTCAGAGCAAACACCAGTAGGAAGCCTTCTCCTGATCGCATGTACTGCTCTCTCATCGCTCCAAACTCTTCTTGACCTGCTGTGTCCAGAACTAACACACACACACACACACACACACACGCTTAAAACAAGGCATCACAAACAATTTCAGCAATCAAAGGCATTAAACTCTAAAGGCAAGATAAAACAAGCAAACCTAAACCACAGAGCTTTATTACACACACACACACGTTGTAAGAAGTCAACATAAAACTTTATTAACTTGTAATTGTTTGTTTCATGCGGTTCCATAAAACTGATTAAACAACAAAAAAAACAACACAAAAACATGCTTTCTCTGATGAATATGTATGAAATTAGTACGAGTATGCATGATTATGCAAATTAGGATACGCCCCCCGATCCCTGGACATCCCTGAAAGCCCAATATTTCCAGTGTTATCAAACGTAGCTAGCCGTTTAGCTCACTGCTAGACTGTGATTTCAGTACTATACCTGACTTACACATTTATTTACCCTTCAGAATACAAATTCAACGTTACCAAGACAGCCACATTCTATCCGTCACCGATGTTAAGACTAGTTACACACCTAGATGGTCAAAATGGTTTCCAGGGATGACATGGGGATCATATCCTGCTCATTTGCATAATGTGATTTTCATGACATCACAAACAGAGCTCCTGAAACTTTAATAAGAAACTTATTTTATATGAGCCAAAAAAGGTTGAGAACTCCAGAGTTAATTATTAAAACATGTTTTATAAAGATTAAGGTGACTTCAGGGTTAGTTATAGTTCACTCCGAGTCCACACAAACACACACACACACACACACACACACACACACACACTGCGAGAACATGCACAGCAGAGACGTACTGTCTAATCGGGTCTCCTTCCCGTCCACGGTGCAGATTTTGGTGTACGAGTCCTCGATGGTCGGGTCATAGTCAGACACGAAGTACGACTGTGTGACGGGGAGAAGAGGCAGACGTTACTGCTTTTGGTATGGTGTATTTCACACACCAACAGGCTTCAGAGCTCAGGCATGAGAGGACATGTCTACAACACACACCTTCAAGAACATTCTCAGCAATCACACACTGACTCTCACACATGACCAAAAAACACGTCATTATATCAAAAACCCACACACACACACACACACACACACGCTGTCAAAATCAAGATCCTATCCACAGACGAAAGAGTGTATGATTTTAGAACTGTTGTTCATTAGTGAAATTTAGGATTTATAATATATAATAACAATAATAATAACAATAATAATAATAATAATAATAATAACAGTATTAAAATGATCAGTTGTGCTAGTACCGGGCGATACGATTATACTGATATCGCGATACACTTTCCTGAGATATCATGATATCTTAGCAAATCAGCTGCTTCGTACAGTTTGTAGTTAAAATTTTTAACAGATTTTTTTAGACAAGTGAAAGGTTTTTTTTTAATTATTTTTAAAGTCAACAAAAAAAAAACAGAAGTAAATCAGCATAAACATGAAACTAGCCAAGAAATCTGAAGTAAACGAACTGAAACGGACGGAGAACAGAACGATGACGAGCAGGGACATGAATACAGAAACTGAGAAAAGCGTTCAACAGATTTTTTCCTCTTATGTACATCGTTTAACTTATTATTGTAGACAAACATTTTACTCACTTTCTCATGTTTTTGTAAAATATGCACCACAGTTGTTTGTCAGAAACGGTTTATATGATTATTTATATCATGCATCATAAAATATCTTAGAGAACCGCGCTTATTTTATTATCATATCTACCGAAACTGTTCAATAATCCCATCAGTATGGCCGTGTCCTGAGTGTTAAGAGAAAAGCGTGCACTTTAACTAACCTGTGCTGTAAATTATTCATTAAATAAATGAAAATTGATAAGACGTCCATGAACCTGTAAAGACCAGGGAGGTGTTTTATTTCCTGATAAAATGAAGATGCAGACGCTATATATGATATGAAAGTTTGGTTCCTGTTCTTTGTTCCTCAAAGCTCGGGTTCAGATCCGTCTAGGGCCGGATGATGATTTGATGAAATGATATCCTGATAAGAATCTTGATAAGTTACAGCACACTTCAAATCAGATTTATTGCACTGATCTCAGGACCTTTGGGTTCTCCCGGACTAGAACACACTTACACGCCTTCCTGCTGTAACACACCTGACTCATCGGCAGCTCAGTGACACGCCCGTCCTCACCTGGGCCGAGTTTCCTGAAAGCATCACCGCACAAACATCTTCTTTTAATACTGTTTACACCGTGGCGCTGACGAGTTCTGGACGGTGATTGGTCAGAAGGTGTTGATTAATTCTGTATAACAGCAGTTCTGACAGCAGTGCTGCTCCAAATCGAAGGTTTATTTAGGTTCAAATACGTTATCATTTCTATAGTAACTATAGTGATGATAAACGGATTTTAAAAAAGACTTTGACATTGCGAATTTTTTCTTAAAGTAAAGGAGATGTTTATTTATTTATGTAACATTTATGGAAGGAGTCTCCAATGTCAGAGGTAAAGCTGAAGTTTTCAGACATCTTCAGAACAGATGAGTTTTACACTTCTTTGCGGTTTCTCGTTAACACGACATAAACTGCAATTTCTTTGTTTTATTAACTTGAAGAGAGGGACTAGAGAGAGGGAATAAAGAGAGGGAATAGAGAGAGGGAATAGAGAGAGGGAATAGAGAGAGGATGGTGAGGGGACGACTGTTTAAAGCTGCTATAACGTAAGAGACAGCAGGAACTAACTCGTTTCACAGATGTTCGGATAAAAAGTATGACGTGTTGTCCATTAATTAATAAATAAAAAATTGTAAGTGAAGACAAATTGCTGTGGTATAAGAGAAATAAAACACTTTAAAACACTCCACATGCTGTAATAGGAAAATAAATCAACTTCATGGTGGAAACAGTAAATTATTTTCCTATAACTGGATACACCGCTGTGTTTTACATGTTAGACTCGCACTGAACTCTTTCTCTCTCCAGATTAGATTAGGTTAGATTAGACGCAATGATCTGCGATGGATTATCACCCTGTCCAGGGTGTACCCCGCCTTGCACCCGATGCTCCCTGGGATAGGCTCCGGGTTCCCCGTGACCCTGAAAAGGGTAAAGCGGTACAGAAGATGGATGGATGGACGCAATGATTTTGTGAAACAGATCTGAAAGTGTTGTAGAAGAATCACTTCCACTGTGCACTTCAGGACCAGGATTGTGAAGCCGTGACCCTGAGATGAGTGTGTGTGTGTTTGATTCAGTGTGATTTTTACCTGTATGAACTGAATAGTGAGGGCGCTCTTGCCCACTCCACCTCCACCCACCACCACCAGCTTGTATCTCTCATCTTCTGAAGACATGCTTCTGCTTAAGAAAGAAAATAATCATTAAAATACATTCGACTGTAATCAATCAAACAGGTCAAAAAGAACAACAACAAAAAAAAACATCCATAATTCCGTTCATTTGTATGAACACACGAAGCTAACTGATCGCTAGCCGCGGCCGCGCGCTTGACGAATTCTCCTCAGAATCTCCTCAGATTAGCCTGTTAGCACTCCGAGCTCAACATGTCTGAATTTTACCTCACCGCCGCCTTAAAGCGCTCAAACTCTTCCTGCTTACGCGTTTCTGTGTGTAAATGGCCCACACTGAGGCGGAACAAATCTATAAAATCCGGTATAAAGCGTGAAAAAATTAGAAATAAAAAGGTGTTACCTTCTTTCCGCCGCCGACGCCTTGAGTAAATTAGCCTGATTAGCTTCTGCCAAAGTTCGCGAGTGGAAAAGTCAAAGCGTTAAAAGTTAAAGTGAGGAAGCGAACATGAGACAGTTAGAGCAGATTAACTTCCTTTAAACCTGCTGAATTTTCTCCACAGATCACAAACAGAGGCGGACAAACTCACAAATCATCTTTAAACCCGGAAAAATAATAAACTCCAGGACATTTCAGGAATGTGATCTGGATTTTTCCCCCCGTTGGTGATTTCTCTTCAGTGGAATCTCTCTCTCGCTCGCTCTCTCTCTCTGTTTTTCATGGCCAGAGGCGACTTTGTTCTTCTTTCACGTCAGAGTTGCCAGATTGTAGTTATTCACCTCCTACCTTCATGGATATGGACTCAGACGATATGATCCATAACCGTTAATATCGCGATAACACGATAGATATGTGCATCTGTATCTGTACACGGAAAACGAATTAAATTAGATATGAACTCTAACACTCTGTCCACTCTAAAAACACCAGGAAAGGCAGTAAAATAAATCCCCAGCTGTAGAAATATCAGCAGTGTGTGTGGCGTGTGTGTAATGTGTCTCAGACAGTTCCTCACCCTCAGCTACGTCACGCCGGGTCATCATCGTTCTCAGTTAGAGATGTGTGTGGGACTGTTTATATAATCCCACTCGCAAAGATGTTATTTTTCTGCTCAGTGAGTATTAACTAGTAGAAGAATTTAAACCACCACAACACTAACCAGGCGGTTACTAAGCATGAACGAATGGAGGTGTAAATACAGCACACGCCA
>NC_071256.1:39495739-39505739 GCF_023375685.1 Ictalurus furcatus
GCGCGTAGAATCCTGGCGCCATTACTAATGCGTTCCAAACGGTCAGCGCGCGCACCATCAAATACCACACAAACCCGGTGCGCGAGCTCGCCGGAGGAGGAACAGAAACTACTGCTGAGGATTAAATCAGCCGAATTTACCTTTTATACCGTTTATATACAGAACATCCGGTGAGGAACAAAACACCTGAGTCAGATTAAATATTACAGGTACATTTACAGTAAAGGTAACGACACGCCACTCTTTTATCTGAAAAAAAAAATACAGTTACAGACACAAATACAGTTAGATACAGTCCCCTCCGAAGTTATTGGAACAGCAAAGTAAATTCTTTTGTTTTTGTTATACATTGGGGTGTATGGTGGCTTAGTGGTTAGCACGTTCACCTCACACCTCCAGGGTCGGGGGTTCGATTTCCACCGTGGCCCTGTGTGTGCAAAGTTTGCATGTTCTCCCCGTGCTGTGGGAGTTTCCTCCCCCAGTCCACGGACATGCGTGGTAGGCTGATTGGCGTGTCTAATGTGAGTGTGTGTGTGATTGTGCCCTACGATGGATTTGCACCCTGTCCAGGCTGTAGCCTGCCTTGTGCTCCCTGGGATCGGCTCCAGGTTTCCCTGTGACCCTGAAAAGGATAAGTGGTATAGAAGATGGATGGATATTTTGAGACATTTTGAGATCAAAAGATGATAGACCAAAATTTCAGTTTTGAAAGTTATTTTTTTGATATTTACATCTACATACATATTACATTTAAAAAGATTTACATATGGTACCTTTTGTTTGTGCCCACCCATTTTACAAGTGATCAAAAATATTGCATCTAGTGATCGTCTACTCTTGGTTTGAGCCCTGCAATTTGCCTGTGAAGACTACATTTGTTGTAAACAAAATAAATAAATAAATAAATAAAAATAAAAAGGATAAACCAACATGAAGCTCAGAGAGCTGTATATGGGAGAAAAGCAAACCATTTTGAAGCTGAGAAAAGAGGGAAATCTACCGGAGGCATTAAATAAACTAAATTAAATTGGCTATAGCCAATACAACAATCTGGAATGTCCTGAAACAGACAGAAACCGCTGCTGTACTGAGGAACAGACACTGAACGGGTCGGCCAAGGAAAACAACAGCAGCTGATGAAAGAATCATTGTGAGAGCTGTGAAGAAAAACCCCAAAACAACAGTTATTGACATCACCAACAACCTCCACAGGGCAGGGTGAAGGTCTCACAATCCACTGTTTGAAGAAGACTTCAAGAGCAGAAATATCGAGGCCGTCATGAGCTCATCAGCTGTAAGAATCAGAAATCCAGACTGGAATTCACAAAGAAATACAGACATGATCCACAAAAGTTCTGGAACCAAGATGAACCTCCACCAAAGTGATGGAAAGGCCAAAGTGTGGAGAAAGAAAGGATCTGCTCATGATCCAGAACATACAAGCTGATCTGTGAAACATGGTGGAGGTAGTGTCATGGCTTGGGCTTGCATGACTGCTTCTGGAACATTCTCACTAATCTTTATTGATGATGAACTCATGATGGTAGCAGTAGAATGTATTCAGAAGTTTACAGAGAAATGCATCCGAATGAATCAGGAGGAACTTCATCATGCTGCAAGACCACGATCCAAAACACACTTCCACCTCAACACAGGACTTCATCAGGGGGAAAGTGGAAGGTTTTAGACTGGACAAGACAATCACCAGACCTTCACCCAACTGATCAGCACCTCACCTCCTGAAGAGGAGATTGAAGGGAGAAACCCCCCGAAACAAACAACTACTGAAAGAAGCTGCAGGAGAAACCTGGAGAAGCTTCACAGAAGAAGAAAGTTTGGTGTCAGTGAGGCGCAGGATTTATGCAGTTATTGCACGCAAGAGAAATGCAACCAAATATTACGTGTTATTTACTTTCATTTACTTCAGGACTGATCTGTTCCAATACTTTTTCTCATCTAAAAATCGGCTGGTCTGATACAAAAGGTTCTATGTTCTAAGATGTTTAACTTAAGTTGGTTAAATGCATGTTTACTGTGATTCAGTGTTGAAACATATTTTTAAAAAGCATTTTATACAGTAATACTTTATACCATTGGCCTTTTCTGTGTGAAGAGGGTTTTGTAAAATGTAAAACGAGGAAAGATTTATTCTGATCTGATTTTAAATCACAGATAACAGGCTGCGTTTTTCCTGCTGTAGTTTTCAGCTACAGTAAATAATGCATGTGTTTCAGTTGGAATATCACTTTATACGAGGACTAGTAGGCTAATAGTTTAAAATCCCTCTCCCTGCCAGAAATGACTCATTTGGGTGTAGTGAAAGGTTTCTCAGACAACTCTCGGCCAAACCCAAATACATCATGTGCAGTATATTTCCTTCCCTGTACAGGATTTCACACGCTGCTGAGTGCGCAAATAAAACAGCACTTATATACATCTTTACCTTCTGCTTATAGACTTTCAGGCTTTACTTCCCAAAGGTACGGACCCTGAAGTGTAAGAGTGTCCCTCCGTGAGCAGCTCTACACATGAACTAAAGCCTGCTGAGTCTCAGTCTTCTAACTGCAGGAACAAAGGAAATGTAGAGACACAAAAATCTGCACAAATGAAAGGACAGTATTTTGTTAATCCGGGTTATGAAGCAGAATTCGAGCAAAAAATAATCCAGAAGTCACTTACACTAATATCAAAATCTGTGCATTAAATGATCTATTTTTATACACAATAGAGTGAATGCTTGTTAATTATTATTATTATTATTATTATTATTATTATTATTATCACAACGGTGTTTGTAGTTCTGATATTACAGAAATATATCAATTAATATTTATTTACTTAGCATCCCCTGATAGCAACTTTAATAAATTGTTCCACTGGTCTGATAAAAATAAATGAAAATATAAGTATTAAACACTCTGTGTGTGGGTGTGTGTGTGTGGGTGTGTGTGTGTGGGTGTGTGTGTGTTACAGTGTGTACCACTTACATAATGGCAAACATCAGCAAAACAGATTAGTTCCTGTTTCACTTACGTTATAGCTGCTATAAACACTCGTTCCCTCACCATCCCTCTCCTTATTCTCTTTATTCTCTCTCTATTCTCTCTCTATTTATTCTCTCTCTATTTATTCTCTCTTTATTCTCTCTCTATTTACTCTCTCTCTTTATTCTCTCTCTATTTATTCTCTCTCTTTATCCTCGCTCTTTATTCTCTCTTTATTCTTGCTCTCTCTATTCTCTCTCTTCAAGTCAATAAGACAAAAAAAAAAAAGAAATCCAAGAAACCATAAAGAAGTGTAAACTCTGTGATGAAGATGTGGGAAAGCATTAACTTACAGCGTTACCTCTGACTGTGATACAGCGCTGACACTGGAGACTCCTTCCACACGTTACATAAATAAACGTCTCCGTATTTACGAAAACTTCACCATATCGTAATATGATTTTTTAAAATCCATTTATTATCAGTAGAGTGTCCCTGTGAACGAGCTGTTGTTCACAAGCGCGTTTATTATAAATAAAGCTGCGATGTGGAGCGGCGCTGCTGTTCTAGAGAATTAATCAACACCTTCTGACCAATCACAGTCCAGAACTCAGCAGCGCCGCAGCGTAACAGTATTTAATGCAGGTCTTTAATCCTGAATCTTTATGTGTTCTCCAGGATGCTGTAATAAACAGTAATGTGTATCATGATCAGAGTGACTCAGGATTCATTTATATAATGTTGTTAATTTGGTCGTTGTACTACTGTAAGAATTGATGTAATATCCTGTTTTACCTACCTCGATCTTGCCATGAAAATAGCCGTTGATGCTGACATGGCATTAAAAGAACAATAAATAAATCAATAATGTGTTTGTGTTGCTTTAACAGTGAACTCTAGCAGTTTGTAGGTTTATAAAACCGTGTGAATGACACTTTTAATAAAAAAGCACGATGTGAGAAACAGAAATGTAAAATATGTTTTCTTTATTGAACACCGTGTCTCGGTACAAGCCGCAGCGCTAAAACAGCAAATCAACCTGAAAATATCCGTTTATAAATATAACATTAATCAATAATCCAATAAATAATAAAGTCACACACAGGCTGTGTCTTCACTCGTATTTACACTTTCAGTGCAGCTGAACCACAATTTTATGATTTATGACGAAGCAGTGGATTAAAATAAAAGACCTGCATGCAGTCCGGTGGAATCACAATCACACACTCACTTACACACACTTAACACACACACACACACACACACACACACACACACACGCTTCTCTTCAGCCTCGGATGCTTTGCTAGCGGATCTCAGTGAAGTCTTTTGTCTCTTTGTGTTTCTTGGAGCGCTCCTTCGGCGCGAGTTTGTGTTCAGCACCTGTACGGCAGGGCGGCGTGGCCCACCTTGATGTGAGGTCCGAGGAGAACCCCGAGCAGCATGCGCTCACCCCAGCCCAGCAGTCTGTTGATGGTGAGGTGGATGGGTGACACCGGACTCTGGTCTCCATCCATCACCTCCAGGGCCTCCACCGCACAGCCTGAGAGCTCTCTTCCTGTCGCCTCCTTCTGGCGAGGAGTGGAACTGCACACGCTCTGTGTTTGTGACTGCACCGTCCTCCTGCCTCGCTCCCTTCTCTGCAGCCCTGACTTCACCCTCGCTTGCTCTTCTTTCACCCTGTGAACAGCAGGAGAGCCGTTCTTCTCCTCGCTCCTTCTTTTCTGCGTCCTGCTGCATCTCATTGATGTTCCTCTGCTCATCAAATGGTTTGCTTCCTTCTCTGGGCCTCCTGCCTCCACCTTGTGGGCAGTGGGAGAACTGCAGGACTGGTTCTGACTCGAGTCCGGGAGAGTTGTCGCCCTCTGCTGGTCAGTGTGTGTAGCTGCAGCAGGACCGAGCGGCGTCAGAGACAGACTGAGGCTTTTCCGCTTCTCTGAGAGCGATGGGATGTGAAGGTGCGTGGGTTTCTGTGCCGTGGGAGTGTGTGTGTGAGAGTGTGTTTCCGGCTGAGTGCCGGCTCGTCTCTGCACCTCCACACGCTCCACGCTGAGAGTCAGAGTTCTGAGCTTGTCTGAGAGAGATAAAGTAAACTCGGGCTGGATCACGTCGCTGGAACGCCGGATGTTCTCGGCTCTGGTGTCGGCACCATGTCCTTTAATGACATCATAACTGTCCTGTTTTAAAAGACCTGTAGATGAGCTGCTATTGGCCAACTGCGTGCATGTGTTGGGCGATATGATTGGCTGATGGGTGTGTGGGGTAGCGTCGCCGCTCTTCAGAGGAAGTGTGTGCTGAAACAGCTGGAGCTGACCCAGGAAGTTAAAGTTCGGGGAAATTGTGGGTCTGCGCTCTTTCACAAACCTGCACCAATGAAAACGTGTCTGAGTTAGATCACACTTTATTCATTTCTGCTTTTAGTTGAGTTTCTGTGTTAAAGTATTCTCACAGAGCTCTTCTTCTCTTCCTAACAGTCTCAATTTCCCCACATTTTGAACTAGAAATCACATTAGAAGGAGATGCGGAACTGAAAACGAAACTTCCGCGCTACCTGTAAGCGTGATCTAGATCCATTCCCAGGCTGTACATGACGTAAGCCACAGCGAGAGCCGGAGAGCGGGAGATTCCTGCAGCGCAGTGGACGATGATCGAGCAGCCGAGAGACATGGCGCCGTCTGGAAAACACACACACACACACACACACACAGACGGCGCCTTCAGAAGTGCACTTAACAAATACAGCACGGACGGCAGAGACGCTGAGGCAGCAGAACGCAACGCTCTCAATCACAGCACACACTCACACACTCACCACAAATGTTATTCTGAACAGCTTGTTAAAGCACACTGAGTTCCTGCTAAATAAATGATGTCATGCAGCTGCAGTGCATCGTGGGATTGTTTTTGCTCACCGATGAAGCGCAGGGCCTGAGGGATCCACGGCAGCAGGTCGTCCCTCAGAGAGTCGTCTATGGGGATGCGCAAGTACTGAGACTGGGGAAGGAATGAGGGCTGAGGGCAGCAGCGGCTCACGCTCAGCACATACGAAATCCCCTGAGCAGACAGACAGTCCTGTGTGGTTCAGAGCAGGACGACAGGAAAGAGTGAGAAAAAAAACCTCACAGTGATCTGAACAGGATGGACTCGTTTATTCCGAAACCCAAATCATGAGGAACAAACAGAATTTCCATCAGACGTGTTTATGCAAATAGACATCATGCTGAGAGAAACTCTCTCGCTCTCTCTCTCACACACACACACACACACACACACACACACACACGGACGGATTGATGCCAATGATGATGATAATCATAATAATAATAATAAAGATACAGAATATATAATAGTAAAATCACACGATGTATATAGTTATAGTTAAATACAGATCCTACAGATCTTCATCATTTCTATAAATAATCAATAAATATATATTATTACTGATGCATTGGTATATACTGTATACAGTATATTTTTATGTGCTTTTAAGTGCTCAGCTGCAGCTACAATATCTGAGTTAACGAACTGAAGCGAGAGATTGAGAGAGAGAGAGAGAGAGAACGTGAGAGAGAGAGAGAGAGAGAGAGAGAGAGAGAACATGTGAGACACTGACCTGTGTGACGTCACTCTCTGCTCCCAGGTAAAGCTGTGGCAGGATGCGGGAGAGCGGCACTCGCTCCGACTGGAACACCATCATCTACACCCAGAGAGAGAGAGAGAGAGAGAGAGAGAGAGAGAGAGAGAGAGAGAGAGAGCTCCATCAGTGCATCATACACCCCAGCAGGGTTCACATGTAAAATACAGAGATATTACCGCTGCACAGCTGATATGTCTGCCACTGCATACATCACCGATATATTTATGTTTATATTCTTTGCATTCACATTTTTCCTGTGTTTATATTTACTTACTGCAGTGATACTGTGGTGTTATTATTTGTGTGCAGCATGCAGAAGTGTATGCAACCCACTGCAGAGTCGCAGCACTCATAACAACAGTGCACACTAACAACAACAACAATAAATAATAATAATAATAATAATAATAATTCATGCAGTAAAAATGAAAATGCAAAGAATATAAAAATTCTTGTGCACTCTACTGCAGCATTAATAACACTAGCACACACACACACACACACACACACACACACTGAGAGAAACAGTACTGTACTCACCAAAGATGTGCAGTAAAAAGCTGCTGCTGCTGCTGATGATGATGATGATGGTGATGGTGGTGGTGATGATGTTGATGATGGAACTCCACTCGGAGTGTTTTTCAGAATAAAATGTAGAGTCCAGTGCAGTAATAATGTAGAAGAGATGAGTGACGCGGATTTATCCGGACACAGCGCGTGATAAGGTGTAATAATGAAGCTCCTCGCGCTCGGTCTCGCGCTCGCGGTGTTGTGTTGTGTTGTGGTGAGTCGCTGCTGTAGTCGGGGTCTAATACCTGCTCGAGGCACAGCAGAAAAAAACATGACGTAATCCCTATTCCTCGCGCTAAGAATAGCACAATGCGGAGTGATGTCATCTTCAGCCAATCAGCTGCGAGGTCTGCTCACGGGCACGCGCGCGCGCACTCTGGTTTCCTCCGCCTCGGCATTTTTCCCCTATGGAGCGAGAATTGGTCGGAATTCTCTGCGCATGCGCAGTTACACCCAAAGCCGAAGTGGGAAGTGTTATAAAGTGAGAATAATTAAGGGAAATTGGAGGGAATTCGGGGTTTGTTTGTTTTTTGGTAGTAAATAATTTATTCCAGTCTGAAATGTCTTCAAGTAGAAATTATTTTTAATCGATAAAATCCGTCGACTGCATTTTTTTTAATTAACCTACAAATATAACTATTATTTCTCTGAGATGTGCACATTCTGAAGGAAACAAACCTGAATATAAATGTCGTGATGGAAGTCAAACTAGCTACTGATACTTAGAGCTGTGTCTAGTGGGAATTCCGACTCGTATCAGTGAGTCAGATTGGATCAGCTCTCCAATAAGAGTCGACTCTTTCGGCTCATAAGCGACTCCCACTAGCAAGGCATGCCGGATCTACAGGTGCAGCTCAAAACATTAGAATATGGTGGAAAAGTTCATTTCCCCCGTAATTTAATTCAAAAAGTGTGACCTTCATATATTCTAGATTCATTACACATTGATCTCAACGATAACGGTTTACAGCTCACAGAAATCAAAAATCCAGTATCTCAAAATATTAGAATAAATAATTTATAATCCAGAAATGTGGACCTGATGAAAAGTATGTTAATTCATGCGCTGATACTCGGTCGGGGTTTTAATCCTTGTGCAGGAATGACTGCATCAGTGCGGCGTGGCATGGAGGCGATCAGCCTGTGGCACTGCTGAGGGGTTCTGGAAGTCCAGGTTGCTTTGATAGCGGTCTTCAGATCGTCTGTATTGTTGGGTCTGGTGTCTCGTAGATTCTCTATGGTGTTCAGGTCAGACGAGTCGGCTGGACAATCAAGCACACTAATACCACGGTCACAAACCAGTTACTAGAAGTTTTGGCACTGTGATAAAGATAAGGAGTCTTTATTTGTCACAAAAACATTACAGCACAGTGAAATTCTTTTCTTCCACATACCCCAGCATATTAGGAGGTTGGGGTCAGAGTGCAGGGTCAGCCATGATACAGCGCCCCCTGGAGCAGAGAGGGTTAAAGGCCTTGCTCAAGGGCCCAACAGTGGCAGCTTGGCAGTGCTGCGGCTTGAAACCCCGACCTTCTGATCAGTAACCAAGAGTCTTAAAAATCAAGTCATCACTGCCTCACCTGTAGGCAGGTGCCGAGTCCTGCTGGAAAAGGAAATCAGCATCTCCATAAAGCTCGTCAGCAGATGGAGGCATGAAGTTCTCTAAAATCTCCTGGTAGACGCTGCATCGACTCTCGACTTGAGAAAACACCGTGGACCAACACCAGCAGATGACATGACACCTCAGATCATCACTGACTGTGGAAACTTCACACTGGACTTCAAGCAGCTCGGATTCTGTTCCTCTCCACTCTTCCTCCAGACTCTGGAACCTTGATTTCCAAATGAAATGCAACATTTACTTGCATCTTCCCCGTGATTGTGGTTGTGTACTGAACCAGACTGAGAGATTAGGAAACCTTTGCAGGTGTTTCGAGTTAATTCGCTGATTAGAGTCTCCTCAGGTCAACATTTCTGTATTATAAATTATTTATTCTAATATTTTGAGATACGGGGTTTTTGACTTCCGTGAGCTGTAAACCGTAATCATCGAGATTAAAACAAAAAAAAAGGCTTGAAATATTTCACTTCATGTGTAATGAAGTATATGAAAGTTCCACTTTTTGATTAATTTACAAGAAAAAAATTACTTCTCCACGATATTCTAATTTTTTTTAAGATACACGTTCACATAAAAGATCCGGCTCAATGAACCGACTCGTTCGTAATCAACACACCACTAGAGTACTGAGGTAAATTAGCTTGTATCGAAGCTAGTCGGCTAAATTGTAACTAATATGGCTAGATGCTCCTTGAACACATCATAATTACGTAACAATGACACAAATAATCCACGAATGTAAAGATAACATTAGAGAACACACCATGACACACATTTGGGAAAATAACAGTAGCGCTGCTGACAGAAATGAAGAGAGTTCCTCTAAAGCCTTCGTGTTTCAACATTTCTTTCCCTTTTTGAACATTGTGTGATTAGCGAGGTTGTATTCACCTGCTAATGTTCTGCTGACCGTGTATTCTCCCCAGCTAACCAGACAGTCCGTTTCTATGGTAACGTCCGTATCATGCGCAAGTATCGCGAGATTTGACAGAGAGTTTGACTTCGCCAGCAGAATCAGTTTAAAAATAAAAACACATCCAACATCCTGCTTCGAGACAGAACAGGACGCCATGTTTCTCTGAAGCCACGTAATAATAATAATAATAATAATAATAATAATAATAATAATAATAATAATAAACATCGTGTTCAGTGGTGTAGTGAAGTCTGCGTGGCGGGGTGTAAGCG
>NC_071256.1:39515739-39528239 GCF_023375685.1 Ictalurus furcatus
ATTAGGAGGGATATGAAGAGGAGGAAAACAGACGAGTAGCAGCCAAACAGCAGCCACGGAGTTGATGCAACAGACGATGGAGAGAAAGAGAGAGAGAGAGAGAGACAAGAATAAAGGAGAGGGTTAGTGTGAGCGTTTATACCCCACTCTGAACACAGCACAGTTTAACACCAGGTCACACAACACAGAAACACACACTGACATTCAGTGCCACACACAAACACACCAGAGGTACTGCAGACACATTAATACCGACTTTAATAAGAAACTTCTGACAGAAAGGCTTCAGCAAGGTTTCCATCCTCTGTAATAAACACACCTGATAAACACGCGTAATAAACACGTGCTGCTGGGAGAAAGAAGAGATAGGCAGAAATACAGTAGCTTTTCTGTTAAACACATTTACTGCACTGACGATTTACACAAATCAATCACGTCAATATTTGTAACAATTTACAAAACTTTGACATTTTTTAATAAAAAAGCCCTGGGATGGAAACCTGCCTACAGCCGGGTGAAGTGTGTGTGCATATGGACACGTTAGCCAACCACCGGCCTCTTACTCCGAGTCACCAGGACCCTCAGCCAATAAGGAGTCAGAGCTCTCAGTGGGAGGTTCCAGATCTCTGCCATCGTCCGATGACAAAGGAGGATAAACACACAAACACACACACACACACACACACACACACACACACACACACACACACACACACACACACACAGAGAAAGGGACACAGAAAAGGGAGGGAAAGAGAGAAAAGAGAGAAAGCAAGAGAAAAAGACAGTCACATATACAGTAAGGTAAACCAGAACAGATCTCTCTCTCACACACACACACACACACACACACACACACACACACACACAGAGAGGAACGGAGAAGTGAAAGTACAGAAGAGCAGAAAGTCTGACGAGACACTACAACTTCTCACAATCACTGTGGAACAATCTGTTCTGAATTTGTCGAAGTTTATTAGAAACGTTCATGCTTACCTGAGGAAGCCATCATCACTGACCGCAGCGGCTGGAGCAGCAGGCCCCGCCTCCGAGAACACATCCACCAATAGGCTACCAGAACTGGGCGGGGCCGCACTGACAGGGGCGGAGGAGCGGAGACCGAGGAGATCGGCTGAAGGAGAAGGAGTGGACTGAGAGAGAGAGAGAGAGAAACAGGAGGTCACATGACTTAATAAAAGTTGTGTGTAAACGTTTTCACAGAAACAAAGGTTTATAAAAGTTTTGTTTGATGTTCTTCGTATTCATGTGTCCACACTGATAAATGCCAACAGTCTATAAATGACAAAGGCACGTTCACAGCACTCTTACATTTAGCCACGTCCATAAAACTCCATAAAAGTGCCTCTAAACGCTAAACTCCAGTAATGCAGCTGAGCCACTGCAGTGCACCAGCTACCACAGACACACACTAACTCCTCCTCCTCCTCCATTACTTAGAGAAATAATATCCTAGCAAAGATTCTGGAATCTTTCAAGTCTTTCAATTAATCGAACCGGATTTCCACAAACACCACGTTTCCCTTGTAAACGCCCTACGTACACGATTTACGTGTCCAATTCCTCTCACACGCAGATCGGTAAAGGAGGTCAGTATTCGTTTCTGATTCTCATTAAATATTCAGTCCTGCTTATTATTTCAGAACATTTCAGGTTTCAGCAGATTATTCAGCTTAGATTGGATTAAAATGATGTGTGATGCTAAATAAAATACAACAAATGAGACATCTATGCATGCTGGATGGGGGGGGGGGGCAGTGTTTCCACGGTAACCGAGAGCAAAGCCGAGTGAGGGACGCATTATAATTTTGGGCGAGGCGTGCTGTGTGAACGGAGGGTCAGCACTTAATATGGAGAAATCGGAGCAACTTTCCACAGTGTAGCATGCACTGTGTGTGTGTGTGTGTGTGTGTGTGTGTGTGTGTGTGTGAGAGAGAGAGATAAAGATGGGACAATGAGAAGGGTCTTCCCTTTTGAGTTAATTTTTAATGCTGACTCATTTCCCACTGAAGTGCAAACACAGCAGCACTGTTCCTGAGTGTGTGTGTTTCTGCTGAGTGATCGATCCTACACCAGGACAGTGTGTGTAAAGGTGTGTGTGTGCGGGTCTCACTGCGTTGGACGCTGCAATTGCAGAGCCGTCTCCGGACCGCTCTCCTCCTCCTCCTCCTCCTCCTCCATTCAGCTCTCCACCCTCTCTCTTCCCGTCCTCCAGCTCGGCGCCGGACACGGCACCCGGACCCTTCTTCTTCTTCAGCTTGGCCAAGATGGAGGACTCTCTCTCAGGGAACGGGGGCATCTCCTCCAGCACTGTGGCCTACACACACACACACACACGCTATTAACTTATCATTATTTGGAGGTTCTGTGGTGAATTTATTATCGACTTAAAAAAATATTTCTTTTTCCAGTCATGTGATTTGTGGTGGGCGGGGCTACATTGGAAGCAGGTAATGTCAGGTAATCTGATGTACAGCATCAGAATTACACACTGTGGGTCAAAAGTTTGTGGACACTCGACTGAAATGTTTCATGATGTTAAAAACCTTTTGATCTGAAGGTGTGAGATTAAATGTGTGAAATTGGTGTCGCAGACAAAAATATAATCGAGCAATAACATTCATTTCTTTCATTAGATAATGAACATTTTATTTACAAAGAAGTATTATTTTAAACGGACGACTCGGTGAAATACTGTGAAAAGCAGGAGATAAGTGTGCAGGGTTAGGGTGGGAACTCCTTTAATACTCTTTAAAAATCAGCAGAGAAATTCCTCAAGAAATCGGGGGAGAACACGCCAAGAATACATTTCTGGAAATTCTCTGCGAAAAGGGCGTCGACTTTGAAAATGCTAAAATATGAAATTATTTTTAATTATTAATTTTTTATCACAACACAATTCCCAGAGATCCATTTGTGTTACTCCGGATATTTGCTGACTATTATTATTCTAAAATGTGTGTGTGTGTGGGGGGGGGGGGATAAATAAAGAATGACTGTGTTTAAACTATATACTGTATGTGTAGTGAAGTGACTCCATTCTCATTAAACACACACACACACACACACACACACACACACACACCGCCCCCTGAGGTGTTATTTATTTAGCTGAGGCACGGAGCAGCAGGTGAGTGAGGTGAACCTGAGTGGTGTAGGATTTCTCACCAGGACGTCGGTGCTGGCGATGGAGGAGAGTTTGAGATACTCCACGGCTCTCTGCTGAAGCTCCACGTCACTGTTCCTGATCTGACTGTCACAGCGCAGGACCTCCTGGATGGTGCTCTTCGTCTCGGGGAACAGATTA
This sequence comes from Ictalurus furcatus, assembly GCF_023375685.1. Taxonomy (NCBI): domain Eukaryota; kingdom Metazoa; phylum Chordata; class Actinopteri; order Siluriformes; family Ictaluridae; genus Ictalurus; species Ictalurus furcatus. The sequence continues at coordinate 39,519,065 of NC_071256.1, forward strand.
ATGAACTTTATGTAGGCGGAGAGGAGCAGAGCGCGAGTGGGAACCGAACACAGGTGGAACTTGGAGTGGAGCAGGTTAAACTGAACCAATGGACTGGGGGGGGGTAGGAGAGACAGAAATATTACAGACACACAGTTGTGTTAAAGCAGTCCTTGTGCTAAACAGAGGACAGGTGAAGAGCTCACCTGGAACGAGGATCGCCAGCAATAAGGTTCCCAAACTCTCCGAGGATGTAACCCCCGACCTTCACCATGTTCTCATGACACGCCGGAGCCTGTAGGGCCTAGGGTCAAAGGTCAGAGGTCAAGTGAGCAACCACTAAGGACATCCTCATCTAGCTTATGTGAAAAATAACTCTGTGTGTGTACCTCAAAGACGGTCTTGGCGGCGTAGCCCTGCACGTCGTCACGGTTGATGACGATCTGGATGACGCGGTACCACACCTCTTCACTCACGTAGTCGCCGGCGATGCGAATCAGGTTGAGGATGGTGTCCACGTACCAGGAGTAGTCCACTGCGTACTTCTCAGCCAGGATGGCCACCTTCAGCACCATCTCCTCACGGATGGAGTAGTCCGCCGTCTCCAGGTAACTCAGCATCTCAGCCACGATCTGCTTAGCGTTACTGCGGTCACACATGGCGTAGAGCAGATCAGCTGCCCTCTGACGCACGCTCACATCACGCTCCGTCTGGGGGGAGGGGGAGTATAGATCAGTGTATTATTTAAAGCCAGAACAAAAATATCCCTATTATTCTGCATGTAGTGGATCACATTAGACTCTGGGTTTCGTACTGTGTGTGTGTGTGTGTGTGTGTGCGCGTGTGTGTGTGCGTGTGTGTGTGTGTGCGTGTGTGTGCGCGTGCGTACTGACCTTGAGGGCGTTGATGACGGTCTCAATGTGTGTTTTGACGGCCTCGTGGGAGAACTCCGAGCTGGCGAGTGTGCACATGCTCTCTAGGGCCAGGTAACGCAGGTTAGTCTCTCTGTGCTGCAGGAACTGACCCAGCTGATTACACGCCCGCACCAGCAGGTTCGGCTCACTGTCACACACACGTACACACACACACAAAGAGAAGCCGGTGAGGGTGCGACTGCTTCAAATGAAAACAAGAACGTGTCCGTCGATGTTCCATAACATTAACTGTAACTATAAACGGTAAGAAACTAACTTTGTACAGAGTAGGCGAGACACGGAGGTGGGCGTGGCACAGCACGGAGCGGTACTCACCTGTCGTAGTGAATGATGAGCGCGATAGCTTCGAACAGGATGGCGTTCTTGGCGTTGGAGTGCTGCACCTTCTTGGACTTGGGAGGTTCCTGGGCTTTGTTGAGAATGGTCTCCAGACACTCCACCAGGCGGCCTTTAACAGCGCCATCCTCAGGAGGAGGGTAGCACTGCAGGAGACGCAGCAGCTTACAGGACAGCCAGGGAGCGGGGACGAAGTAATACGTGTAGTCCTGCAGGTCGGTGGACGCCGAGGACACGATCTGAACCGTAGAGAGACGCGTTTAATAAGACATGCAGAAGTGCCAGAGACAGTGTGTGTGGGTGTGTGTGGGTGTGTGTGTGTCTGCAGAAAAGAGACACACCCTGCTGAGACGGGACACGGCCAGGGACACACACGTCTTAAACTCGTCTGGGTTTTTCTGGCTGAGGCAGGTGATGAGGGAGATGGCTGCAGTGACCACGCCCTGGAAACAGAGAGACAGGGATATGTATATAAAGAGCAGATGTTCTTCAGCTGGAGTTCTGCATTACTGATCCCACACAGGAGTGATACCGGTTCCAGAGATAAAACAAACTGCTTTACATTTATAGACGTAGGTTATACACACAAACAGACGAACGGACCTTTAATAACGAACGAGTGGAATAAACACAAACATTCAGACGCTGCCGCTGATGTCACTCACAAGCTGCTGTTCATCTCGTCTAATTTTGCACATTTGGAAAGGTAAACAAATGCAAATACCCCCTCCCCCCAGCCAGCGATACAAACATTACACCTGTACGTCACCTCGCACAGCTCAACTGCTGCAGCATTAAAGGTACAGTAGGCCATTTGTTCTATTCCTTATTTGCATAAATAATCTGTAGAATATGATAAACAACGGATTAAGCTGTGGTCTTGGAATAACAGCATACCAAGTATTGAGAAAACCCGTTCGCTCTAGACGCCAAGATCCTGGGAGCGGAGTTATTTATTTATTTTTAACGCCATGTCAGTAACCAGGCTATTCACACAGCAAACTAAAGGTTCATCAATTAAATATTAACAATATTACATAAGACACTTCAAATTTATACAACATAAAAAACTGCTAAATCTGTTCAGAACTTAAAAAAAATATATATATAATTTAATAAAATTGAATAAAAGCATCGTCTGGAAAAAGTTCCAAAAGTTTTACATTTCAGTAAAAATGTGCTTAATAGGGGTCAATGGGGTTACCTGGGGGCGGAGCTTCAATACGATGGGCAGGAACCAATCAAATGACAAACCTAATCTTCATTATTTATTTAAAAAACTAATCTTATTTAATACACCTTTAATACTATTTTTCATTTCAGATACAATGTATGATTTATTATTAACATTTCTTGGACGTGACCTACAGTTAAACTCATTCAGAATAAAAACACAAAGCATCAGTTCATCACTTCAGTTCGGGAAGACTCGGGGGCGTGTCCTCCTTTCATGTCGCCCTGTGTCCGTGTTTAAACAGTATTTATAGGTGAATACGGTGTGGATTATGTTGTGTGAGGATGAAGGAGGAACCTGTACAGGACTGCAGCAAGGAGGCTACAGACCTCTACGCTGCACTCCATGGAGAAACCATGCCATATAAATAATACATCATTACAGTAGTGTAGGGGTGGAGGAGGTGGTGGGGGTGGAGGTGCGAGCCAGCTCCCCACTCAGACCCACCATGTGCTGATCGTTCAGTAAATGCACCACTCTGGACGTCCACTCTCCCATCAGCACCAGGTCCGGAGAGGTTTTATACAGACGCAGCAGACACAGCGCAGCCGACTGCTTCACGCTGTCCATCGTGTCCCTGAAACACACACACACACACACACACACACACACACACACACACATATTAACCACACACCCCTTTGAAAACTGGCCTATATCCTACACAGTGTAATATAATTAGTGATTTATACTCCGTATGTATTTGTTATGGTTTTGTCTGACACACTACACCCAAGTTCTCTAAATCATTTACATTACATTTACATTTACGGCATTTGGCAGACGCCCTTATCCAGAGCGACTTACATTTATCTCATTTATACAACTTTTGGCAGTTGAGGGTTAAGGGCCTCGCCCCAGGGCTCAACAGTGGTAGCTTGGCAGTGCTGGGGCTTGACCTCCTGACCTTCTGATCAGTAACCCCAGAGCCTTTAACCACCGAGCCTCTACTGCCCCAAAATCAAACTGAACAGTAGCTAAGCTATCTAAATACGCAGAACAGCCATGATGACGATTGATTACAATGACCTCTACTTCACCAGAGAGGAGTCAGGATGCTCAGGACTCCTTTATTTTTGGAACGGAGCCATAAAGCCAGAAGAACAGATGTTTATGGGAGCTGGATGAAGATTTACTCACTGCAGAATGAGCTAGAGCGGTGCGATTGATCGAATTTTCTATTTCAATTTCAATTATGGCCTTTGATGATTATGAAAACAAAATAATTGAGATAAAACGATTACTGTGCCACGTTCCATTTCACTATGTTCTCATGTTGTCTTTTTAAACACCGCGCACCACTGTTCTTTACAGCGGTGCGTTTTTGCCCCTCACTAAAAGGCCAAACTCGCTCCCCGCCAGGGCGGGGCATTTTCGGTTCAGCTCAAGCCAAGAACACAGAAAGAGAGCCTTTAATCGACAAGAAAGAGGAAACCGATGTGGAACAAAAAGAAATAAGGTTTGGTATGGTTGGGCTCATTTCCTCTAGCATCATGACAGCTGGTGTAAATACGCTCATTTCCTTTCTAGAGCTGACGCAGAAAACTACAGGCTCATATAAACCAGGAGACAATTTCACTGGGTAAGGAAGTTTAAAGTTCATTTCTGACGATGCAATTCGCTGAAATGAGTCACATGACGTGCTCCGCTCGCTTACAAGAGAGATGTCAATACAGTAGAGAGAGATACGGAAACGCAGAAATTTCATGCAAAAGCATAAAAAAAACGAATGTAAGCAGTGATCCATAGCTTAAATAAGTACGGAAAGTTCATGTAGAGGACTAGTGAGAATTTATTTTTATATTTAAGTGTAACATATATAAACTTTGTTTTCGGTTGAATTATAAAGGAACTCCACTGTTAAGAATACAATAAGATTTTTCTTTTTTTTTTTTTTTTTTTTTTTAAAGTTCAGTAAAGCATGATATTTCCAAGTCAGTGAGTAACTGTGTTTAATAATCGTGATCTCAATACCGACCAGAATAATCATGATTATGAATTCTGCCATAATCAAGCAGCCCTAGAATGAGCCGCTGAAACGCGATAGATAGCACAACAGTGTTTAAAGCTCCAGGACAGGTTACCCTACTCTACTCTACTCTACTCTAACCCTATTCTACTCTGCCCCTACTCATTACCATATAAAAACTACACAGATGAAGCTCTCCACTCCGCCGTGTCCACACCTTTGGTAATCTACGGCTATCATTTCTCACTCACAGACTCTCTAATGTTCCCTCCGTTCTTATGATCATTCCTCGTTCCCTCCGTTCTAGCGTTTGGGTTCTCTCACCCTGCCACCAGGATGCGTGGGATCTCCCCGGCGAAGGCCTCGGCCATCTCCCTGCTGCCCACGTTGGCGATGCAGTGCAGGGCCAGACACATGAAGGTGGGGTTCCTGCTGGACAGGTCGTTCTTTATGGCGTTGTTGATCAGCCTGATCAGTTCACTGTTACTGTTCACCAACACCGAGATGAACAGATAGCCCTGAGAGAGAGAGCGAGAGAGAACACAAAATATTAAATCATCAAGTATCTCTTTACTAGTGATATCAGGCTGTAAGGGGTAGGAAAATTTACATATTCATAAATCCTGCCGTTTTCATGAGGGTGAAGTTCGGCATGTTTCTAGATCATTTTTATAAACTTATGACACATTAAAATCAGTAAAGAATAAAACACAATGGCATCAAGGAGGTGAGCCATCTCGTAGTTGATTATTTCCCTCTAACAGCACGCCCGAGTGTTTTACTCCTCTTATACCGCAGCGATTTACCAACAATTACAATTTTGAACGAGACGTTACTATAGAAACGCTAACGTATCAGAACGAGCGCATTAATTAAGAATAAAGCTGTGATTAGCAGCTGCGCTACAGTCAGAGCTGCGGTTATAGAAAATTAATCAACAGTACTGCAGGATAAACAGAAAGGACTACACACTGCGCTGCACTTCGGCCTACAGGTCATGAAACTGCAGTGTGTTAACCTGGGTAAAGCTTCAGACAGAGCGTGTGTGTGTGTGTGTGTGTGAGTGTGAGTGTGAGAGAGAGAGAGAGAGAGAGAGAGAATCCAGCCTGTCTCTTACTGAAGACCACCCAGACTCTTCAGAACAATAGCTGTGTGTGTGGTGTGGGATCTCTCCAGCCGGATCAACTGATGACGCCGTGATAAAGTCTTCACTCTCTAAACATCAGCATGGGATTAAATTAGGAAAATGACAGTGTGGTGTTCATCACGGCCGCTTCACTATACTTCAACCATTCAATCAGTACAGTGCGGTCACACGCCACTCCACCCTCCACCCCCAACCACACGCCACCCCACCCTCCACCCCCAACCACCCTCCACCCCCAACCACCCTCCACCCCACTCGGACCATCGATTCGGACTCGACGTGCAGACTAAGATGATGTTTGCAACAGAGATCTTTAAAAAAAGTTAGAGATGAGAAAAAGAAGGGAACAGGAAAGTTCTAGAAAAAAGTGTGTGAGAACCTCTTTCATTACATAAAGATAATTATTTAGTGTAATTACAGCTCTGCTGGTCAGGAGTCAGTGTGTTAAAGCCTTCAGCAGCTCAGCTTCAGGAATAAACACAAACGAAGTGTTTCAGTTTATTATCAAATCAACAACGGCTCTTAATGTAAGCAGTTTAATTATTTACTTCAAGTCGAGGTTGGATCAAATCACACTTAATCCGAGCGCATGCGCGCAAGCACACACACACACACACACACACACACAGAGGAAGAGAGACAGCCTGACTAATAAACACAGTCCTCAGAGATAAACCTGAACTCCAACCCTAAAATAAAACCTAATCAGTGTGTCTGTGTGAAGACATAAAAAAGAGGACTATAACACTCTCTCTCACACACACACACACACACACACTTCAGAAAGCATGCCTCTCAGGGAAAGAGTATTAAAACAAGCAAAAGGGAAATGTTCGCCTGATTAATTTGCATAAGCAGCGCAGACAAGTAGCACACACACACACACACACACACACACACACACACTAACTTTGGGGCAGCTGTGAATCAGGTGGTACAGCGAGTATCACTAATCACAGGGTTGGAGGTTCGATTCGCGGCCCACATATCGAAGTGTCCTTTGGAAAGACACTAAACCCCAAGTTGCTCCCGATGCCAGGCTAGTGCCTTGCCTTGGTGTGTGTGTGTGTGTGAGAGAGTGAGCGTGTGTGTGAATGAAAAACATTTGTAGAAGCATGAAAGTTGAAAGGCACTATATAAGTACAGACCATTTACCATCAGCTGACTGGCTGTGTGAGGACACACTCGTTATTAAGGGGGGGAATAATAATAATAATAATAATAATAATAATAATAATAATAATAAAGTACACAGCAGAGAGATCGAGCTTTCATTATCCTGAAACAATGACTTCACAGGAAGTGCTCCTTCAAAAAGTGATGACATCACCACATACCTCAGGAGGACGATGTGACGGGGGGGGGGAGGGGTTCAGTGCAAAGTACAGCAGAGCGTAGGGCCACATGACTCCCACTCTGTCTGTGTGTGTGAGTGCGCGCGTGTGTGTGTGTGTGTGTGAGAGAGAGAGAGAGAGAGAGAGAGAGAGAGAGAGAGAGAGAGAGAGAGAGAGAGAGAGAGAGAGAGAGGGTGGAAGATCAGCAGGAGATGATTAGAGCTGGTGGTGAGCAGACATGGCGTGTCACAGAGAGCACTGAAAATAAAACACACTCCTGATTTCCTGCAGTTACGGATAAATAGCTATAACTACACACACCAGAGACAGAGCAGTGTGTGTGTGTGTGTGTGTGTGTACACTTACGATCTGTTTCTCGGTGTACTTGTTGGAGCTGAGCAGGTTGACGGCCTCCATGTGTCCGAAGTCGATGTCGTGTCCCAGCAGGAAGATGAAGAGCAGCTTACACACGTACTTCTTCTTGCTGTACCCATCCAGAGCCTTGTCTCCTTTAAACTTGGAGCGAATGTTGGCCAGCTCTTTGTTGATGCGCTTGATCTCAGCCTCCTTACTCTTACCTGAGGAAGAAGATGACGAGGCAGAACAGAGGTTGGATCAGATCAGACAGCTGTAAGCAGATACGCAGGGACACTAAAGCAATAGCGAACATGTATACTGAGAAAATATCATCCTTGGATATTTAGCACCGACATATTTGTATTTTACTTCACATTTTAGCCACGCCTCCTTCACTCAAACTGTAAGGTACACAGGCCACGCCTCCTATACTCAGGCTGTTAGGTACACAGGCCACACCTCCCACACGCAGACTGTCAAGTATGCAGTACACAGGCAATGCCTTCTTCACTGAGAGTGCCAGGTACACAGGCCACACCTCCTCCATGAGACATCAACTTGTGTGTGTGTGTGTGTGTGAGTGAGTGAGAGTTAGAGATGTAACTGTGGGGTTGGTTGGTAACCTCTGGGTGAAAGCACTAAAGTATCCTAAAGCCCAGAAACAGAACTGTAATATAATTATTCAGAAGCTGTATAAACAGCAGTGACGGAGTTTACAGAGCATGGTGGGGCATGGTGGCAGTTTACAGGGTGTGGTGGGAGTGTACAGGGCGTGGTGGGGCGTGGTGGCAGTTTACAGGGTGTGGTGGCAGTTTACGGGGCGTGGTGGGGTGTGGTGGCAGTTTACGGGGCGTGGTGGCAGTTTACGGGGCGTGGTGGGGTGTGGTGGCAGTTTACGGGGCATGGTGGGAGTGTACGGGGCGTGGTAGGGCGTGGTGGCAGTTTACGGGGCGTGGTGGCAGTTTACGGGGCGTGGTGGGAGTGTACGGGGCGTGGTGGCAGTTTACAGGGCGTGGTGGCAGCTTGGGGGCGTGGTGGGAGTTACAGGGTGCGGTGTGTAAATACCTCAATGTTGACGTGATTTATGGATTTATCATCCATACACATGAGAAACAGAACCTCACACACACACACACACACACACACACCTGATGAAGGAGATCTCACTAACTAAGAGACGTTCACTAACCCTGCAGCAGTGTTGTTTATTTTTATCCTACAGTTAAGAATAAACGCTGTAGTCTGAACCCCAGAGGAGGACAACGTCACTGTGGTGTTACACTGAGACCAACATCCAGCAGGAACAAGCAGCACACAGCAGAACGGAACTTCTGGAGGTTTGAGGGTTAAAAGGCTAGAGAACAGGAACAGAGTCAACATTCGCACGTGTGTGTGTGTGTGTGTGTGTGTGTGTGTGTGTGTGTGTGTGTGTCTGTCAAAGAGAGAGCGCGAGAGAGATTCCATGAAGTATGTTCGAGTGTTTCAAACAAGACTGAATCAAATGTGAACAAAGCCTCAACATAAACCACAGAGTGATAACATCCAAGTGTGTAGATGAACAGAAACACACACACACACACACACACACACACACACACACACACACACACACACACACACACACTGGACTACTACGACACACACACACCATGTTTATTACACATTACACTACACATCACAGACACAAAGAACTGAATCAAGTTTACACAGCGTTAAAGCCACACCCACTTTATTAAACACCTGATTTTGGATGAACATCATGACCCACGCTTCATTCTCTCTCTCACACACACACACACACACACACCCAGCATGATGTAACTTCCTGTCCAGATGTTGGAGATCAAGTTCTCGGAGAATCTCAGTGTGAGCGCCGACACGACG
>NC_071256.1:39535739-39560739 GCF_023375685.1 Ictalurus furcatus
AGCAGCGCTGCTGAGTTCTGGATTGTGGTTGGTCAGAAGGTGGTGATTAATTCTCTATAACAGCAGCTCTGAGAGTAGTGCAGCTGCACATCACAGCCTTATTTATAATTAATACGCTTGTTCTGATATGTTATCGTTTCTGTAGTAACAGCTCGTTCACAGGGACGTGTACAGCGGAAGCTCCATGTGAACGGGTAAAAAAAAGTTGATGTGGTGAAGTTTTCTTAAAAAAAAATAAAAGGAAAAGTGTGTATATGTAACATTTATGGAAGGAGTCTCCAGTGTCAGTGCGTTGTAAAGTCAGAGTATGGAATAAATCCATACATTTAAAATCTATATCCTAAATTTATATATTTCTGTAAAGCTGCTTTGGGACAATGTCCACTGTTAAAAGTGCTATACAAATAAAACTGAATTGAATTAAAGCTGTAACTTTAAGTTTTCAGACATCTACAGGACGGAGGAGTTTACGCTTCTTTGTGGTTTCTCACTAACACGACAAGCTGCGGGGTTTTTTTTAGAGAATAAATAGAGAGAATAAAGAAAAGGGCTGGTGAAGGAACGACTGTTTATAGCTGCTATAATGTAAGTGACAACAGGAACGAACTTGCTTCACTGACGTTCCACAACGTGAAATATAACTATAAATGGTTAAAAGTTATAAGTGTCATTGTTTAACACATAGAAAACGGTAATTGTTGGTAAATTGCTGTGGTATAAGAGGAATAAAACATTTGGGAACGTGCTGTTATACAAAAATGGTAACAGTAACTCCATTTTGTGTCGTTTCCAATAAACAGTGTTTTATTCCTTACTTAGCAACTTTAATGCTTACACAATATTAAAAAAGTTTATGGGAAAAAATTCCAATTACTTATCATTTCACACACTGGTTCATATTAAAGCCATATTTGGTCAAAGGGATAAAAAAAAACCCATCTTGAGGAGCACTGATGTTAAGTGCATTTTAGTCTGTAATACTATGTATTATTTGTGTATTTTAATATTTCTTAATTTGTAATATAAGGAAGAATCTTGCTGAGATGTAGGTGAGATTTTCAGCAGGTTTCATTCTGATGTGAGTACAGAAGAAATATAAAGACTTTTGTGATGTCTTTAAGCGACATACTGCATTAACTTACATTAAATTGTATTATTTTACACTTCATGGGCAATAGGAGTAAAAATCATATTCAAAAAACGCAAAATATGACAGAAAGAGGACACGATCAGTGACGCTCACATTCCAACCCAGCCTCAAGGGAAATCAATACTCTCCCGTTCAACCAATCAGGAGTCGAGTTAATAGAAAAGGGGCGGGATAATGGAGGTGGAGCCACAACGCGACGGACCAATCAGAGAGCAGCTGTGCAGAGGCGGGAGGAAGAGGAGACGGGTTTATGTTGTGTAGCAGCGCTGAGGCACTCAAATCATTCATCAGCGAAATGGCGGAGACCGCGGACACGATGGAGGTGAGCTGCGGCTACACAAAGAGCGGCCCGGTCAAACTGGTACGCGAGGGAAAGAATTACCTGTTGTGTTTAGGCTCGTGTTTCGCTTCAGATTTCCGTTAATAGGCTCGCTCTCACGCGCTTTTTAACCTACGCGCTAATTGTGTGCTGCGCATCATCCATTTTAAACAGCTAGCGCTAGTTTACCTAAGACTCTCCGCTAACTGCTAACGGTACAATGTTTTAGCGTGGCGGTATTCACTAAGAGTAAAGCGTTTCCTTTTACAAGGTTCGTTTGGACATTTCGATAAGGTTTAAACTTCTGTATGGTCCGCGGTTAAATTTCTCGCTGAATCACACTAGCTAGGTAGCTAGCTAACAGAATAATTAGCTCGTGCACACACCGCATGGGATTAGTTCCTTTGTAGACTACCCGTGTTACGGAAAATCCCGCCCCTTTGCGACGATTGGCTAGTCGCTTGGACTCTCGATAGTGTAATTGGCTTGGCCGGAAGTTATCCACGCGGCGGGCTGATCTAGCAGCCTATCATAACGCGTTTTGAGGCGGGATTTGTCCGAGAACGGGTGCGAATAAAAAGTATAAAACGCATGTGATTTTATTTTTTTGCTAGTTAGCTTTAGTGATTCTAATCACAGTCTGTGTAGTTAAAATGTGCGCGTGAGAGTGAATACTATTCCGTCGCTTTAAAGCTGTAAGGTGGTTATCTGGTAGCTCCACGTTGTTAGCATGGTTGCTTTGCTAATAGCTAGTCTGAGGCTAGAGCTGCTCACATGGCACACAGCCGGAGGATGGAGAGAGGGAGGGAGGGAAAGAGAGGTTCTTTGAAGTTGTTCGCTTTAATGGATATTTATTGTTCCTTCATTAAGTGCTATATCATTAATCTGGGTTATTAGTGTTTTGTGTTAATGAGTTCCTGTCCTTGCCCTGGAGGTGTCGCAGGGAGAGAGCTCAGAGAAGCCTGCTGCTGAGGACATGACGTCCAAGGACTACTACTTCGACTCCTACGCCCACTTCGGCATCCATGAGGTCAGATCATGAGGTCCAGTCTGGATCGTTCATGTATAATCTCTCAGCATGTTCTTCTGTCTCACTCCTTGCTTTCTGTCTGTCTGTAGGAGATGCTGAAGGATGAAGTCCGCACACTCACCTACAGAAACTCCATGTTCCACAACAAGCACCTGTTCAAGGACAAGGTGGTGCTGGATGTGGGCAGCGGCACTGGCATCCTGTGTATGTTTGCAGCCAAGGCGGGGGCCAAGAAAGTCATTGGTGTGAGTGTGTCTCTCTCTCTCTCTCTCTCTCTCTCTCTCTCTCTCTCTCTCTCACATGTGTGCACACATACGTTCACGCTCTCTGTCTCACTCTCACAACCCCATCAGATTTAGGACACCTTTCGGTAGAATTGCTTGAGTGAGTGTGGCCTAATATTCTGAGTGAGCTTGATTGACAGCACTGTCATACTCTGCCTCACTCATTGAGGATCAGCATTGTTTGGTCATGTGACTGCAGAAGCTCTACCTTCCCCATGCCACACCTACTCCAGATAGCTCAGATTTGGAATTGTGTAACAGTCGTGAAATCTTTAATAGTGATGAGGAGACTGGCAGAACCTCGTTACAGAACCGGGACGGTGTTTGAGGTCCGGAGTGTAAACTCTGTGTTGATTTTGTAGATTGAGTGCAGCAGCATATCTGACTACGCGGTGAAGATCGTCAAGGCCAACAAGCTGGATCACAGTAAGCATACTCTCCTTACTGCTACACACAAACACACACACACTGTACTTCTCGGTGTGAATAAACTGCATGTATGTACGTATCTGCTGTATGAGTAAATCAGAGTATCCACCTTCTGTGCCGTCACTTCCTGTTCTTCCAGTTGTGACCATTATAAAGGGTAAGGTGGAGGAGGTGGAGCTGCCAGTGGACCGTGTGGACATCATCATCTCTGAGTGGATGGGTTACTGTCTGTTCTACGAGTCCATGCTCAACACCGTCATCTACGCCCGAGACAAGTGGCTGGTGAGGATCAGAGATCTCGCGTCTCTCTCCCTGATTAACACATGCCAGAATATTAACCTTTTCTCCTAGTGTAAAAAAGTACAAGGTGGAAATCTCCTCCAAACTAGCGGAGATCTTTAATGTAATTCAGAACTAGGTGTACTACACAAATATGTACAATAAATGATGTATCGTGCCAAACACCTTAGCTTTAAAAAATTATATATCTATCTATAACTGTCAGTAACAGCATGCAGCACTAAACTGTAAATCTCATACATCTCAAGAATATTACTATAGTAATGTTTGTAGTTTTGTTCATAAACATTAAATATTTTTGACTTGAATGTTAATTAGATTATAAAACGCTTCTCGTTTCAGGAATATATGATCAGTTTTTCACTTTCGTGACGAAGAGATGTTCAGACAAAGAGAAATTCACATGACGTGGAAATATATTATCTAAACAGTCTGTATGTTTGTTTAATGACTTGGTCCTTAAGGAGTATGCTCTTTTCATACTTTACTGAGGGTATGCAACAACAAAATGCACTCTTTCTTGGGTTCTTTTTCTAATCTGGATCCTTAACGGCATAAGATGGTCCTTCTTGGAAGCTTTTCTCATAAAGGAACTCTGTGTAACAGAGGAACCTCAAAGGGTTCTAGATTTGACTAGGCGTCCTTAAGAGTGTAAAAAAATGACTATTCACACAGATCCGTTTGTTTTTGATTATTACTAAGGTGTGTGTGTGTGTCTGGGAGGCTGGTATGTAAATGTTGGTTTATTATAATGTTCATGTGCTCTTGTTTCAGAAACCTGATGGACTGATTTTCCCTGACAGAGCCACGCTGTACATCACCGCTATCGAGGACCGTCAGTACAAGGATTATAAAATCCACTGTGAGTGTGTGTGGGGGTACATTCTTCAGGAACGCTGCTGGTGTGTGTCTGTGTTTTCTCCCGGTGGTGTCCTGTTAAAGATCTTTTCCTCCGCTGTTCTGTCAGGGTGGGAGAACGTGTATGGCTTTGACATGTCCTGCATTAAGGAGGTGGCCATCAAGGAGCCGCTGGTGGACGTTGTGGACCCCAAACAGCTCGTCTCCAGTTCCTGCCTCATAAAGGTGGAGGAATTATTCACCGTTTACTCACTCCGATTAAAACGGTGTACACAAACATATTCTTAACACGTGTGTGTGTGTTTCAGGAGGTGGACATCTATACGGTGAAGATCGAGGATTTGTCCTTCACCTCGCCCTTCTGCCTGCAGGTGAAGAGGAACGACTACATCCATGCTCTGGTCACCTACTTCAACATCGAGTTCACACGCTGCCATAAGAGAACCGGCTTCTCCACCGGTGCGTCACTGTGGAACCTGTTTACGGTTCTGTTTGTTTTTATGTGCTTTATTGGCCTGACAAACAATTGTACATTTTGCAAGTACAAAGGAAGGGTAGTGTAAACACGAGAAATAAAATAAAACTGAATAAAATACTAATAGATTAAGTAAAAAAATATGAATTTTAATAGTGCAAACAATGTAAGTAATTGTACCAATTAAGGACAATAGACTTACTGTATACAGAATAATTGAAAAAGGATAAAATGAGTAAAATTACAGGATAAAAGTGAATTTACTAGTGAAGGTAAGGAGAATGTAAAATAATTAATGATTATAAAGAAGAGCGATCATCATAATTACAGGAAACAAGGGCGAGGCAGATCACTCACTGTCCCTAATATTGTGGCAGGCTGAGACATTGTGCTGCTAATATACAGCAGTGTTTATCTTCTCCCAGTAGGAGGGGAGTTTCACTGATATTGTCGAATGTTTGTGTTTAATTCTGGGGAAGAATTGTTCTCGGATGTGTGTGTGGTGTTCGTCCTGTTAGGAAGTGCAGTTCTATCTCAGGTGTGTTTGTCACTGACGCATGCACGCGCACAGATAATGTGGTTTTAATGTTTAGGTATATACCTTTTTGTAAGACTAAATATCTTGTGATTTGACTGATTATAAACCGTTTAAAGATCTGATCACAACAGCAGCTCCAGTCTCAGTCTCTCGGACCACCAACAGGTTACGAAAACTGAGGAAGCCTCATAGCAGACCACTGATCCATAACATCCTGACTCAAACAGTCTGTTACACTGTCGACGGTCCAAACGATCCAATCCTGTAAATATATTTAGTCCATAACACATTAGATCAGTAAATTCCCACACACTGCTGCTGCGTCATCCCAAATGATCATGCCTAATCTTTCACCTGTCCTCCGTTATAACTTCGGTTCCATTGTAAATATTCCTGGTCTCTTGACTTCAAAATGGCTGCTGCACTCTGACCTTTTTGATTGATACTTCATTTGAACCATTAGGAGCGTCCATGTCCTGTCCACAGCCCTCGATAGCCAGTGAGAGTCCGTGCTGAAGGGAAGTGCCTTCCCCTTTCCGTGGTGAAAAGCTGGATCCTGTTGCAGCAGATTGTGGAGGACTGGAGCAGTGTATAGCCAATAAAACTCTCAACACTTCAGTTTAAAACTCCGTGTGTAAAGCTGCGTAACCAGTGCTAGTGGTTTGAGTGTAAAAGCTTAGAAGGTGAATTATGGCGAAACGGATAAGGAAAACACTAATAAAATATAAAAACTGTACTAAATCAATAACTATATTCAGACATGAATAAGTTTGCTGGATGTGATATGATGGCTCTTCGGGTCACCTTTCATTAGTGTCCAAAATTATGAGGAAAAATCAAGAGTAGTAGCTTTTTGGTACGTGTACATGGTTACCCAAGGGTCCTTTGGAGTCTCCAAAAGGTGATTTTGGTAAAACGCATGGACGTATCCTTAGATAAAGATTTGGTATGATCAAACTTGGACTAGATAAGGCTTCAGGCTGTAGGCACGCGTGCGTGCGCACACACACACACACACACACACACACACACACACATTGAGGTGGAAAAATCTCTTCTGTTTCAGTGTGTTCAGACTTTCATTACTCAATACCAGGAGCACTTACAGTGACTGAGTTCTGAGGGGAAAACCACCTTTCAAGAGACACCAGAACTGGGTCATGCATGTTCTTTAAGAATTTAAAAGAATTTTGTATTGGGTATTCCTTGGTTAGGGGATTTAGGCTAACTGTACAGGAACTTTGAGGTTAACCTGTAAGCTTTATTTTTTTCTTTAAAAAAAATACATTCTTGGTTCTTCTCAGGTCCAGAGTCTCCGTACACCCACTGGAAGCAGACTGTCTTTTATCTGGATGATTATCTGACTGTGAAGACGGGAGAGGAGATCTTTGGCACCATCAGCATGAAACCCAACATCAAGAACAATGTAAGGCCTTGGCGTTACTGTCCCTGAGTTTTTATTCCTTTTATACCGCACCGATTTACCAACTATTAACTTTCTATTTCTATTTGAGAGCATAATTTTTTTTATAGCATTTAATTTTAACGTTGTGGAACACCAGTGAACTCGATTCCTGTTCTCACTTACGCCAAGCTATAAGCTCCAAAAAAAAATAGCTGTTGCTATAGAAACGCTAACCTATCAGAACAAGCACATTAATGATGGATACAGCTGTGATGTGCAGCTGTGCTGCTGTTATAGAGAATTAATCAACACCTTCTGTTTTACAGAGAGATCTGGACTTCACCGTAGATATCGACTTCAAGGGTCAGCTCTGTGAGATGTCCAAGACCTCGGAGTACAGGATGCGCTAAAACTCCTCTGTGTGTGTGTGTGTGTGTGTGTGTGTGTGTGTGTGTGTGGGGAGGGGTTGTCTGAGGGAGATCAGTGCATGTTCAGTGTGTGTGTGTCCTTGTTCCTTTTAGAGTGTGCTCTTGAGCTGATCACCGAAGGACTTTTATACGCTTACACATGGACACTTTTGAGTTTCTATACAATGACGACGCAGCGGCGTTTTTATTGTGCAATATTCACACAGGAATTTTTTTTTTTTGTCCTGTACTGAATTTTTTTCAGCAAGGATATAGATATATACGCGTACACACACACACGGAGGAACATGCACTGGTTCCCTCTTGCCTGTACATAGTGTTCATGTTCAGCCACTTTAACCTGTTGTGCAGTCATGGATCATGTTGTCATGGCAACGCACCTGTCCCGTTTTGATTTCTAGCATTTAGTCGGGTAAGATGAGCCTCCTGTGACGGTTTGGTTGCTCCTCTCCATCAGCGCGTCTCTGCATGTTTGGGGAAAACGCAAGTCGGTCATTGGTGTATTTTTGAAATTCCTTTTACTAATCCACCCTTTTCTGTGTTTAAAAATTATGATGAATTGAGGCTGCTGTTCGGAGCCTGAGCCGGGCTCTGTGATTGGCTGAACGTGAAGGCGTACCTGCAGTCCTGTTCTCACGCTGCGTTGTCAGTGTGGACACTAGAGGGCGCTCTGATAACCAACGGTTCACTCTGGTTTTATTTTCCATTAAAGCTCTCGTGGTCGGTTTTTAAAACTAATTTTGTTTCGTGGGGGGAGGGGTGCAGATTTCAGACTGATCGTCTTTTAGTCGTTTCGCTGTTACGAACCGGACTCCGACCACCAGTGGCACCGAGCTGTGTTCTGACACGGATCCACGGCGAGAGAACGTCAGGCGCTGACCCGTTTAGAAAGCCGGTGTCCATCCCCTGAATCAGTGTTAGAGAAACGTAACGCACTAAACTGGGCTCGGCGTCTGCTACACGTCTCCTTTAGTTTTAATATCCGTCATTATCACAGGTGTAAAAGAAGAAAAGTTCTCCGCGTAGAGGATCAGTTCGTATTCATCACTGCTCTGGGCTACAGCTGGCTAAAACTCTCTCCATTAGAAGTACATTCTTTTCTTTTTTTAATAAAACAATAAAATTGGGAGAAAAATCTTGTCTCATTGCTGTGTGGCTCAAAAGTTTTTATAGAAAACTCGCATCAACCTCTTTAGCGAGTGTCCCGCGCTGTGGGATGTACACCTGAACTGAAACTCTGGGGGAATGTTTGAGCTTCCGGAAGCGTACAGGTTCTACACTTAATTTATCCTTATTTTACATTTTACACTTCTATTCCACAGGGTGTGTGTGAGGGGGTGCTTTTTATTACTATTATTAGCTTTATTTCTGTACAGAGGAAGGAAAGAAATCAGATTTAGAGATGCTGTCGCTGCAGGAGTCTGGTATAAACACCACCGCTGTAGAAATGCGGAGTATTAAACTCCGATTCAGTTAGAGGGTTAATAAGCTGCACAGAGTCTAGAACTGAAGGTTCTCACTTCCACGTGTGGAGAAGTGGAAATGAAAAACACGTGACGTTAAAGTGAAAGCCAAGGAGCACGTGATCAAGTGTTAACTCTGTGAGTGTGTGTGAGAGAAATGTTCTGTATGTGAGTGTAATAAAGACGGCAAAATGAAAATGCAGAAACCAATCAAAGCTACTTTACATGCCTGAACAGTTTGATTATTTTATGCTTCTTCATCTTGCTGTCCTTATTATGTGAGCGAGAGAGAGAGTGTGTGTGTGTGTGTGTGAGAGAGAGAGAGAAAAAGAGAGTGAGTGTGTGTGTGTGTGAGAGAACACTCAGGTCCCGTGTTCTGTGTTTGGAATAGAAATTAGAAATGGAGAATATAAACTGGAACGAATGTTTTGATCATTTTAGAATTAATGGATTAGATCACTAACAGCTCAATTCATGAGGATTATTTATTTCGTTTTTATTCTCTGGTAACGTTTCTTTTATTTATTTATGCAGATTAATATTATAGTTATACGGGCGTGTTGAAGCTCTCCTCCACACCTCGGTGTTTTCTTCTTTATTTGTCGACGCGGGTGTAAAGTTTACTAAAAGCAGAAGTTTGACCCGTTTACTTTGCTCTTCTGAAGCGTTTAACTCGAGTAAACGTTATTTGATGATGGTCCTTGGTGCCATGGAAACCTTAATCAACAGTATACGTGGTTCAATTTACTCTGTGGAAATGATCATCAGTTTGTTAGTAAATCACGTGACGTCGCTTTCCTGTAGAAACACGGGCGTGAGATTTACATGGCACTGAAAGCGGAGAACATGGGCGTTGAATCTGCGAGGTTTGTTAGACTCGGAGAGAGTTCGACAAGCAAAGGATCCTCACAGTTTTCTAAACCACACACACACACACACTCGAGCTGAAATGTTCTACCCGGTGTTCCTTGTAATGGTGATTATTTAAGTGATGCAGTAGGACGTCCTCTTGATGTTCCTCCTCAGCCATTCTTCTTTCTCCCCCATGGTCTTCAGTTCCTGCTCGCGCAGCTCGCTCGTCTTCTGCGTGTTCTCTCCCAGCATGTGGTCTCACTCCTGCTCCAGCTTCTCCCTCTCCTCCTCCATGCACTGTTTGTGCTGTGACTCGCTCATCTTCAGCTCCTCTTCCTCCATCTGAAGCTGATGCATCTTCCACTCCACCTGAATCTTCTTTTGGTGCTCTGCGTATTCCAGCTCACGTTCCTGCTGTTCCTCTGCTAACGCTTTAGCGTAGGCCATTTCTAACATCTGCTGCTCTTCTTCTGCGGCCCTCCTCCTCTCTTCTTACTGCACCAGCTCCATTAATAGGTCTTCCAAAGCGGTGAGGTTTCCACGCGGATCCGTTTGAGCTCGCTCTCCAGCAGCTGGCCCGTCAGCTCGGACTCTTGCATCTTCTGCCACTGTTGCTCCTGCTTCACGAGGGCTATCTTCCACTGAAACTCGGCCTCCTTCATTTGCATCTCTCTCTCTCCATGCTCCTGATTTGGTTCTGGATCTTGGCTTCTTTCGTCTTGTACATGTCCAGCAGCTGGTACGTGGTGTTGGTGTAGCAATTTCCGCCGTTCCCTCGCACCATGTCCTGAATCTTCATCAGAAACATGTTCACTCGGTTGCAGTTCTGCTCCCTGTTGGTGAGCATGTGGTATCTTCTCCCGCACTTGTCTGTCAGGTTCTTGAGCTCGGCCTTGGCATCGGCCAGGTATCGATGCCTTTGTCCTCCAGATCATCTCCTTTCGTGAACATGGTCATCATGTATCTAGTGGCTCCTTCTCCAAACAGTTAATGGATCATTTGGACAGCTTTGGAGTCCTCCTCGGTGACGCAACCGAGCAGCACCACCAGCAGGAACACGTGAGGTCCAGGACAGGACATGTCGATGCACTGGATTGTTTCCTGGACAATTTCGACCTTGGAGAGATATGTGTCGCACCATCCTGGAGTGTCCACCACCACCAGGTTACAGCCATGAAGGGCAGTGGTGGCCATCTTATAGGCTTTCGTCACCGACGGGGAACTGGCCTCTTTGTGGAAAACCTCTTTGTTGAGGATGGTGTTTCCTGTCGCTCTTTTCCCCACGCTGCTTTTTCCAACAAGGACGATCCGCAGATCCGCGCTCTGATCTTTTGCAGGTCGCAAAATTAAGAAAAATAAAAACGGAAAGAAAAAGAAAAGCAGTGGGTTGTGTGCTTTGTGTAAAATCCATCATGCTCCAGTTACTTGCTTCACTTTCTGATTGATTTACTCCACTACGTCCGAGCGAAGCCAGTAGAAAGTCTCATTCTTACCCCTGTTCTGTATCTGCTGTAGGTTGCTCTGGATAAGAGCGTGTGTTCCTGTCCTGAAGTTAATAACACACGAGAAACGCACCCACTTACCGAGAAACTGCAAAGAAGCGTAAACTCCTAGAACTTACAGTTACAGCTTAACCTCCTACACAGCGCTGACACTGGAGACTCCTTCCATACGTTACATAAACCTCTCCTTACAGAAAACTTCACCAGATCAACAAATTATTTGACTCCATTTTTGCAGCTTCGTGTCAGTCAGAGCTGCTGCTATAGAAAGCGATTCAGGATCATTATTTCTGCTTTACAGAGATGCTGTAATCAAATCATCTGTTATTTAAACTAGCAGATCTTCACCTACCCATCATCACTGCTTTCTCCATGAGGTGTGTGTGTGTGTGTGTGTGTGTGTGTGTGTGGTTTAAGAGCTTCAGTGTGTTTAGGGGGACAAAAGTTTTCAAAGCAATTTAGGGACCTCCTCCTCGACTCCGCCCTTGGTCATGAGTCACGCTTAAGTTCCAGCAGTTTAAAGCGCACTGTACTGAAGTGTTCACTGTGCAGAGTTACACACACACACACACACACACACACACAATTAGGTCTAAAATATCGACAAAATTGTCCAGTTTTAAAAAATACCGTGTAAAAGCAGGGTATTAACTGTGATAGAAGAGTTTTGTTGTGGTCTAAATCAGAACTCTTCTGTATTAAAGGATGAACATCGAGCCGGTATCAACCTCAGCAACGTGACTGCGTTTACACACACACACACACACACACACACTCACACACACTGATGAGATCACATGGCCGTGCGTTTATCTTCTAAATTATGACCTTTCAGTGTCATGTCCATGAAAGAAGTCAGAATTTCATTATAAAATAAATCTTCATTCACTCTTGACGTTCAGATGTGAATTATAAACATTAATATGCAAATCTTTCTGGGCGGAGTTTAATTTTAAACGACCCCGTCCATTTAAAACCCCATATTAAACCCCGAGTGTGATGTAATAACTCAGAAGTGATTCAGAACTTTTTCAGGATGCGTGATATCGATTTATTGTCATTTTTGGTTGAGCAGTTTTGTAAAGATGAGGAAAAGGAAAAGTAATTAAGATCCTAAATCAGTATTTCTATAAACACGATAAAGTGCAGAAGGTTCCTCCCAGCCATACGCATGTTAAAAGAGTGATCTGAAGGTTTGAGTCGGCTCATCAGTTATTTGATATTAAACGTGATTACGTTACACGAGACGCTACACAGATCAGTGCACCAGCTGCGTCGCCAGTTTCCTGGTTTAATTCGATGATAAAGCACAGCTCTGTCCTGCTCTCTCGTTTATTTACTCAAGTATGAAGGCTAAATTACTGCGACAGGGACACACACGAATCTGACCACGTGTGAAACGTGTGAGACGTGCGACCCTTTTTAAAGAAACGTTCAGCATCACTCTTTTAAATCGTACGAGAATAAAACCGTTCTTGATGAATTCAGAGAAGTTCAGAGGAGAAACGTCAGAAGGACAGAACTTCAGCACATCTCCGGCAGCATCTTAGCAGCTCTGCATCGCAGCACTTTGAGGAAACTGTCGATTTTGTGCGAGTCCCTGCGGAAGCACGACAACAGGAAGTGGAAGTTGACCAGGCGAGAGATGTTGTCCTGTCCCAGGTCGTTACTGTTGAACGGGAGAGAGGACAGGGACTCGGGGGACGAGCCCATCTGCAAAATAAACCAGTGAGTGGGTGTTATTTGGTAGGAAAGTTTGATCAGGGAAGACAGCAGGAGGTTCGCTGAGAAGTGTTAGAACCTGTGAAGTTCTTTGGAGGAATGAAATTCAACACTACAGTCATTTTAACACTGATGAATATTGTGCGTTTCACAACGGAGAATTCACAGGAGGAAATGTTTAAGATTCATCTAAACTATTTTAAAAATCTAAATAGTTTGCAAATTGATCACACTCATCAGCCCGAGACCTCCATCTGCACTGTGAAGCGCGGTGGTGGCAGCATGGTGGTACATTCACAGTTTCCCTCAGATTCTTGGTTGTCTCTGACTAATCCCCTCTTTACTCGCTCACTGACATTAGGTGTATGTTCTCCTTGAGTCGCAGTTGTGTCGCATTCCTTACATTGTATTAATAATGAATTTAATGCTCCTATGTGGGATGTTCCAAATTTCGGATATTTCTTTATAACCAAACCCTGATCGATACTTTTCCAGGACTTTGTCCCAGAGGTTTTGAGCGTTCTTTGTCTCATCTTCATGATGCTGTGTGTTTCGGTTCTCTAACACACTCTGGATTCTTCCAGGAACAGGAGTATGTGTATTCAGATCATGTGACACTTTAATTGCACACTAATTGACTGATTTAGGGGGTTCACACCAGTGGGGGTGATTACTTATCCAATCACAACTTATATGTTTTTTTATATATAAAGAATAGATGTTTGGGGGCGGGGGGTGAATTCTTATGCACCGTACACAGCATTCACTTTGACTTCAATGTTAAAAGCATCAGTAAAGGAGATTTTAAACACACGCTGCACTCTCCGTGCCACGTGTACCTTGCGGCCGAGGCGCTCGAGGCCGGCCCCCAGGCTGTTGGTGTGGTCCTGCAGCTCTCTGGTCTTGGTGTTGATGGAGTTGCGCTCAGGGTGGGGCAGACTGGTGGCCTCAGACGACAGCAGAGCGAGAGGATCTGACCAGGCCATGAGCAGAGAGCGAACCAGAGACAGGAGCTCGTTCTCCTGCAGCACACAGAGGAGCAGAGGAACGTCAGTCAAGGACAGAAGAACATCTCTTACGCCCTCTAGTGGCCAGCTGCAGTGTGATTTATTTATGTTTCACAGAACTCAGGAGTCGACTCTTACCGGTACGCTGAGGGCCTGATCTTTATCGTTGGGGATCTGCAGGGACGAGGTGTGGCACATGGACGGCCTCATGAGCTTTCCTCCTACTGAGGAGAAATGAGAGTCCTGCAGAGGAACAGCAGGAAATGAAGATGGAGAAACGCAGGAGAAATTCAGAAAGATGTTCATACTATCATCTATCTGACTCACGTCAACCTCACGTCTACTCTCCACCTGCTTCCTCATTCACAACACACCTTCATCTAATCCTCTCACACACACTATCCTGTCCACAGCTCCATGATGCTCTTCACAATGCTCCTCCTTCATCATGCTGGAAAAAAATCGTCAACATTTTCCTAAACAGCGCAGAGAGAACGGAAACGTGATCCGGGTTCCAAATTTATTGTCAAGTATGACCCGTATAAAATCCATCATCTTCAGGTTAGACGGAATCCCAGACAACTTCCTGTCCAGTCTACATGCTCACTACATAGTGCACTATGGCTACTTCTCATGTGCGTCTCCTCGCCACGTCTCGCGCTTTTATTGTTGTATTATAATAACATCTCAAACTTTACACTCCATTTCACTCTATTTTCATGAAGTGCAAAGTATTGGCACCCTGGCTTCATCGCTGCCATTAAAACAAACTAACAGGGTCGTAATTCAGCATCATGTAATCTACAGGATCGTTCACTGTTCATTTCATTGTTCAAAGAAAAAGGACTGGTCCATCATTAGTCTCCGCCCCACACCCTCCAGAGAAACTCCGCCTACTTTCACAAGTACTGTTCACAAGTAGGAATGTAAACAGAGGCAGGAAATGGACTGGGGTACAGATAGTTCTATCTTCAGGTTAAAAATTGTACACTATTGCATTGTCTAGTAGGCAAACACACACACACACACACACACACACACTGACTGACCAGGTCGTTGGTGAGGGAGGTGCTGAGCGAGTGCATTTTGTCGGAGAGTTGTGACGCTCGGTCCAGGAGGTCGTTCAGATTGACTCCCTCAGTGAAGACGAGGACACACGCCAACACTGTCACTGAGACACACACACAGTAATGAGGTTCATTAAAGGTGCGCTCTGTAATATTCAAACAGCTTCCTTAAAATACACCTCAAACTGTCTTCGCAACACTGATACACAGAGAGATTCAAGCTTCTGCTTAAAAATGTTCAGGGTCTGAAATGAGTTTTTTTCCTCCCCCTCTTTAGAAGACAATATTTTCGAGGAACATAAAGTTTCAGTATAAAATCTAAAAGAAATGTGGTGGAAAATTTGACATGAATTTTTTTTTAAAAGGACAGAAAAACTCTTTTTTTCCATAAAAGGCATCACACAGGTCATATGACATTTCAGTGTGTATGAGGCGACAACATATGAATGTTTTTATTGTAACTGCACTTCACACCGCAAACAGTAGAGGGCATTAAATATTACACACTGCTGCTTTAAAAAGACTTCCCCACTCGCACAGTGTTAGCAGGACTGTCTCCGAATCCACCGTGACCCTGACCAGGATAAAGGGCTCACTGAAGAAAGAATGAAAGAAACTGAAGAAGGGAATAAAGAGATATTTACTCTAAACAACAAAGATGGAAGAGGAAAAGACAGAAGAATTAGAGACAATCATTAAACACTGACCTGCCAGGTGCAGTCTGGTGCATTTACAGCATCGAGCCATTCTTCTAGTTCTTCTTCTTCTTCTTCTTCAGTAGTTCAGTAGTTCAGTGGTCCACGCTCTCGGTGATGACTCTGTCTCTCGGGTTGAGTGTCACATCCTCGTCCGTGTCGGTGTTATATACTCTCTGTGCTCTCGTCTCATTAGTGAAGGTAGCGCAGGTTTTTCACTTGGAACTCATTGTCCCCAAACCGGCTTGCTCCTGAATTCCCCAAATGAGAAACATTACTGCCCCGGGGTCCGGAGTGATGAATATGTGCGGGTGCAGGACGCAGGACGAGTCACCACTCCAGACCAATCCAACATCACTCCTTTAAATTCATGAACAGGATCAGTTTAATTACGAGCAGCAGGATGTAAAGGCCAGGCGCTAAAACACTGATCAGATGGCTTACACAAGAGTTCTGAGTGTGTGTGTGTGTGTGTGTGTGTGTGTGTGTGTCTTTGTTTTGTGTCTACTGAATTTGATCTTCTATGTTGGTTAAACTCAGGGAACACCCTTTCCCCCTCACTGACTGTTTTTACCACAAACACACGTGTAACTCAGGCCAGAGCTGATACGGTGCTATTATTAGCTGTGGGTGTGAGTGTGTGTTTGTGTGTGTGTGTGTGTGTGTGTGTGTGTGTGTAGTATTCTGTCAGTGTTTTTTGTAGTGTATCTGCAGTGCCTTAAGGATATGGGTACTAATCCCACCCACCAACCAATC
The DNA here is from genome assembly GCF_023375685.1 of Ictalurus furcatus. Lineage (NCBI taxonomy): Eukaryota > Metazoa > Chordata > Actinopteri > Siluriformes > Ictaluridae > Ictalurus > Ictalurus furcatus. The sequence continues at coordinate 39,552,020 of NC_071256.1, forward strand.
AGAGAGCAGAACAGTATGAGTGACACGATGCGATTGGCTGAGCTCTTGCTGAGGAATTCTATTGTGAGGTGTTCCGGTTCAGACCGGTTGCTGAAGCGGGCGAAGTGATGGACGTCAGGTTAAAGGTGTTTCACACACCGCAGAAACTCCTCTCATATCACCTCACCTCAGTGGCTTTAACAACAAATTCACTTCAAACTTCAAACTTACAGTACACTCGGGTTACTACAACATGTTATTAGCATGTTATAAACACCTACACGCTAATCATGGGGTTTAGTTTATACCGTACATGAGGTCTGTGTGATATTGGCAGTAAATGTGTTGATAATCTGAGTAGCAGGTTTGGAGATCAGGTCCAGGTGAGATGATCCATTCAGCAGGAAACTGAAGAAGAAGAAGAAGAAGAAGAAGAAGAAGAAGAAGAAGAAAAACGGCTCTATTATAGTAGAATATAGCTGCAGTCTGTCCCATTTTTCTTTCCACATTCCTTATATGGTCATTGTTTCTTGTTCTTATTCCTGTTCACACTCACACACACACACACACTCTCACACACACACTCACACACAGAGGGCACACTGTTATAGGAAATAATCCACAGTGAGGTGTGTTACGGTATAAACGTTCCCTCAGCGGTGTCTCCTCTCAGTTGAAGTTAATAAGATAACAATCACAGTGTGTGTGTTAGTGAGAAACAGTAGAGAAGTGTAAACTCTGTCCAGAAGATGTGGAAAAGTTAAAGTTACAGCTTTACCTCTGACTGTTACACAGCGCTGACACTGCAGACTCCTTCCATACACGTTACATTTACGTGAATGAGCCGTTACTATAGAAACGATAACGTATCAGAACAAGTGATTAAATGATCGATACAGCTGTGATGTGCAGCTGCACTGCTGTCAGAGCCGCTGTTATAGAGAATTAATCTGACGAGCAGTCACAGTCCAGCATTATTATTATTTCACTCAGTAGAAATGTGTTTTCCGTTATAATTAGTGATATAACGATGATAATAAAAGCGTAAATACTTTGATGTTTCTCTTTAAAAACTGAATGAAACACGTGACACATTAAAGCTGCAGTAAACAGAGTGAAGTTACAGCAGGCACATAAAATTGATTGTTTTTGTTTAGAATCATTTCTTCATTTCTCTCAGATATTTATAAACAGTGTATTTATAAACAGTGTATTTATAAACAGTATATTTATAAACATTGTATTTATAAACAGTGTATTTATAAACAGTATATTTATAAACATTGTATTTATAAACAGTGTATTTATAAACAGTGTATTTATAAACATTGTATTTATAAACAGTATATTTATAAACAATATATTTATAAACATTGTATTTATAAACAATGTATTTATAAACAGTGTATTTATAAACAGTGTATTTATAAACAGTATATTTATAAACAATATATTTATAAACATTGTATTTATAAACAGTGTATTTATAAACAGTGTATTTATAAACAGTGTATTTATAAACATTGTATTTATAAACATTGTATTTATAAACAATGCATTTATAAACAGTGTATTTATAAACAATATATTTATAAACATTGTATTTATAAACAATGTATTTATAAACAATGTATTTATAAACAATGTATTTATAAACAATATATTTATAAACATTGTATTTATAAACAGTGTATTTATAAACAGTGTATTTATAAACAGTATATTTATAAACAATATATTTATAAACATTGTATTTATAAACAGTGTATTTATAAACAGTGTATTTATAAACATTGTATTTATAAACAGTGTATTTATAAACAGTGTATTTATAAACAGTATATTTATAAACAATATATTTATAAACATTGTATTTATAAACAGTGTATTTATAAACAATGTATTTATAAACAGTGTATTTATAAACATTGTATTTATAAACAGTATACTTATAAACAGTATATTTATAAACAATATATTTATAAACATTGTATTTATAAACAGTGTATTTATAAACAATATATTTATAAACATTGTATTTATAAACATTGTATTTATAAACAGTGTATTTATAAACAGTGTATTTATAAACAATGTATTTATAAACAGTGTATTTATAAACAGTGTATTTATAAACAGTATATTTATAAACAATATATTTATAAACAATGTATTTATAAACAGTGTATTTATAAACATTGTATTTATAAACAGTATACTTATAAACAGTATATTTATAAACAATATATTTATAAACAGTGTATTTATAAACAGTGTATTTATAAACAATATATTTATAAACAGTATATTTATAAACAATATATTTATAAACATTGTATTTATAAACAATGTATTTATAAACAGTGTATTTATAAACAGTATATTTATAAACAATATATTTATAAACATTGTATTTATAAACAATGTATTTATAAACAGTGTATTTATAAACAGTATATTTATAAACAATATATTTATAAACATTGTATTTATAAACAATGTATTTATAAACAATGTATTTATAAACAGTGTATTTATAAACAGTGTATTTATAAACAGTATATTTATAAACATTGTATTTATAAACAATGTATTTATAAACAGTGTATTTATAAACAGTGTATTTATAAACAGTGTATTTATAAACAGTGTATTTATAAACAGTATATTTATAAACAATATATTTATAAACATTGTATTTATAAACAGTGTATTTATAAACAGTGTATTTATAAACAGTGTATTTATAAACATTGTATTTATAAACAGTATATTTATAAACATTGTATTTATAAACAATGTATTTATAAACAATGTATTTATAAACAGTGTATTTATAAACAATATATTTATAAACATTGTATTTATAAACAATGTATTTATAAACAATGTATTTATAAACAATGTATTTATAAACAATATATTTATAAACATTGTATTTATAAACAGTGTATTTATAAACAGTGTATTTATAAACAGTATATTTATAAACAATATATTTATAAACATTGTATTTATAAACAGTGTATTTATAAACAGTGTATTTATAAACATTGTATTTATAAACAGTGTATTTATAAACAGTGTATTTATAAACAGTATATTTATAAACAATATATTTATAAACATTGTATTTATAAACAGTGTATTTATAAACAGTGTATTTATAAACAATATATTTATAAACAGTGTATTTATAAACAGTGTATTTATAAACAATATATTTATAAACAGTATATTTATAAACAATATATTTATAAACATTGTATTTATAAACAATGTATTTATAAACAGTGTATTTATAAACAGTATATTTATAAACAATATATTTATAAACATTGTATTTATAAACAATGTATTTATAAACAGTGTATTTATAAACAGTATATTTATAAACAATATATTTATAAACATTGTATTTATAAACAATGTATTTATAAACAGTGTATTTATAAACAGTGTATTTATAAACAGTATATTTATAAACAATATATTTATAAACATTGTATTTATAAACAGTATACTTATAAACAGTATATTTATAAACAATATATTTATAAACATTGTATTTATAAACAGTGTATTTATAAACAATGTATTTATAAACAGTGTATTTATAAACATTGTATTTATAAACAGTATACTTATAAACAGTATATTTATAAACAATATATTTATAAACAGTGTATTTATAAACAGTGTATTTATAAACAGTATACTTATAAACAGTATATTTATAAACAATATATTTATAAACATTGTATTTATAAACAATGTATTTATAAACAATGTATTTATAAACAGTGTATTTATAAACAGTATATTTATAAACAATATATTTATAAACATTGTATTTATAAACATTGTATTTATAAACAGTGTATTTATAAACAGTGTATTTATAAACAATATATTTATAAACATTGTATTTATAAACAGTATACTTATAAACAGTATATTTATAAACAATGTATTTATAAACATTGTATTTATAAACATTGTATTTATAAACAATGTATTTATAAACAATGTATTTATAAACATTGTATTTATAAACAGTGTATTTATAAACAGTGTATTTATAAACAGTATATTTATAAACAATATATTTATAAACAGTGTATTTATAAACATTGTATTTATAAACAGTGTATTTATAAACAGTGTATTTATAAACAGTGTATTTATAAACAGTGTATTTATAAACAATATATTTATAAACATTGTATTTATAAACAGTGTATTTATAAACAGTGTATTTATAAACAATATATTTATAAACAGTGTATTTATAAACAGTGTATTTATAAACATTGTATTTATAAACAGTGTATTTATAAACAGTGTATTTATAAACATTGTATTTATAAACAGTGTATTTATAAACAGTGTATTTATAAACAGTATATTTATAAACAATATATTTATAAACATTGTATTTATAAACAGTATACTTATAAACAGTATATTTATAAACAATATATTTATAAACATTGTATTTATAAACAGTATACTTATAAACAGTATATTTATAAACAATATATTTATAAACATTGTATTTATAAACATTGTATTTATAAACAGTGTATTTATAAACAGTATATTTATAAACAGTGTATTTATAAACATTGTATTTATAAACAATATATTTATAAACATTGTATTTATAAACAATGTATTTATAAACAATGTATTTATAAACATTGTATTTATAAACAGTGTATTTATAAACAGTGTATTTATAAACAGTATATTTATAAACAATATATTTATAAACATTGTATTTATAAACAGTGTATTTATAAACAGTGTATTTATAAACAGTGTATTTATAAACAGTGTATTTATAAACAGTGTATTTATAAACAATGTATTTATAAACATTGTATTTATAAACAGTGTATTTATAAACAGTGTATTTATAAACATTGTATTTATAAACAGTGTATTTATAAACAGTGTATTTATAAACAGTGTATTTATAAACAGTGTATTTATAAACATTGTATTTATAAACAATATATTTATAAACATTGTATTTATAAACAATGTATTTATAAACAGTGTATTTATAAACAGTGTATTTATAAACAGTGTATTTATAAACAGTGTATTTATAAACAGTGTATTTATAAACATTGTATTTATAAACAGTGTATTTATAAACAGTGTATTTATAAACAGTGTATTTATAAACAGTATATTTATAAACAGTGTATTTATAAACATTGTATTTATAAACAATATATTTATAAACATTGTATTTATAAACAATGTATTTATAAACAATGTATTTATAAACATTGTATTTATAAACAGTGTATTTATAAACAGTGTATTTATAAACAGTATATTTATAAACAATATATTTATAAACATTGTATTTATAAACAGTGTATTTATAAACAGTGTATTTATAAACATTGTATTTATAAACAGTGTATTTATAAACAGTGTATTTATAAACAGTGTATTTATAAACAATGTATTTATAAACATTGTATTTATAAACAGTGTATTTATAAACAGTGTATTTATAAACATTGTATTTATAAACAGTGTATTTATAAACAGTGTATTTATAAACAGTGTATTTATAAACATTGTATTTATAAACAATATATTTATAAACATTGTATTTATAAACAATGTATTTATAAACAATGTATTTATAAACATTGTATTTATAAACAGTGTATTTATAAACAGTATATTTATAAACAATATATTTATAAACATTGTATTTATAAACAGTGTATTTATAAACAGTGTATTTATAAACAGTGTATTTATAAACAGTGTATTTATAAACAATGTATTTATAAACAGTGTATTTATAAACAGTGTATTTATAAACAGTGTATTTATAAACAGTGTATTTATAAACAGTATATTTATAAACAGTGTATTTATAAACATTGTATTTATAAACAATATATTTATAAACATTGTATTTATAAACAATGTATTTATAAACAATGTATTTATAAACATTGTATTTATAAACAGTGTATTTATAAACAGTGTATTTATAAACAGTATATTTATAAACAATATATTTATAAACATTGTATTTATAAACAGTGTATTTATAAACATTGTATTTATAAACAGTGTATTTATAAACAGTGTATTTATAAACAGTGTATTTATAAACAATATATTTATAAACATTGTATTTATAAACAGTGTATTTATAAACATTGTATTTATAAACAGTGTATTTATAAACAATGTATTTATAAACAGTGTATTTATAAACATTGTATTTATAAACATTGTATTTATAAACAGTGTATTTATAAACAGTGTATTTATAAACATTGTATTTATAAACAGTGTATTTATAAACATTGTATTTATAAACAGTGTATTTATAAACATTGTATTTATAAACAGTGTATTTATAAACAGTGTATTTATAAACAGTGTATTTATAAACATTGTATTTATAAACATTGTATTTATAAACAGTGTATTTATAAACAGTATATTTATAAACAGTGTATTTATAAACATTGTATTTATAAACAATATATTTATAAACATTGTATTTATAAACAATGTATTTATAAACAATGTATTTATAAACATTGTATTTATAAACAGTGTATTTATAAACAGTGTATTTATAAACAGTATATTTATAAACAATATATTTATAAACAGTGTATTTATAAACAGTGTATTTATAAACAGTGTATTTATAAACAGTATATTTATAAACAGTGTATTTATAAACATTGTATTTATAAACAATATATTTATAAACATTGTATTTATAAACAATGTATTTATAAACAATGTATTTATAAACATTGTATTTATAAACAGTGTATTTATAAACAGTGTATTTATAAACAGTATATTTATAAACAATATATTTATAAACATTGTATTTATAAACAGTGTATTTATAAACATTGTATTTATAAACAGTGTATTTATAAACAGTGTATTTATAAACAATATATTTATAAACATTGTATTTATAAACAGTGTATTTATAAACATTGTATTTATAAACAGTGTATTTATAAACAGTGTATTTATAAACAATATATTTATAAACATTGTATTTATAAACAGTGTATTTATAAACAATGTATTTATAAACAGTGTATTTATAAACAATGTATTTATAAACAGTGTATTTATAAACATTGTATTTATAAACATTGTATTTATAAACAGTGTATTTATAAACAGTGTATTTATAAACAGTGTATTTATAAACATTGTATTTATAAACATTGTATTTATAAACAGTGTATTTATAAACAGTGTATTTATAAACAGTATATTTATAAACAGTGTATTTATAAACAATATATTTATAAACATTGTATTTATAAACAATGTATTTATAAACAATGTATTTATAAACATTGTATTTATAAACAGTGTATTTATAAACAGTGTATTTATAAACAGTATATTTATAAACAATATATTTATAAACATTGTATTTATAAACAGTGTATTTATAAACAGTGTATTTATAAACATTGTATTTATAAACAGTGTATTTATAAACAGTGTATTTATAAACAGTGTATTTATAAACAATATATTTATAAACATTGTATTTATAAACAGTGTATTTATAAACATTGTATTTATAAACAGTGTATTTATAAACAGTGTATTTATAAACAGTGTATTTATAAACATTGTATTTATAAACAATATATTTATAAACATTGTATTTATAAACAATGTATTTATAAACAATGTATTTATAAACATTGTATTTATAAACAGTGTATTTATAAACAGTGTATTTATAAACAGTATATTTATAAACAATATATTTATAAACATTGTATTTATAAACAGTGTATTTATAAACAGTGTATTTATAAACATTGTATTTATAAACAGTGTATTTATAAACAGTGTATTTATAAACAGTGTATTTATAAACAATATATTTATAAACATTGTATTTATAAACAGTGTATTTATAAACAGTGTATTTATAAACAATGTATTTATAAACAGTGTATTTATAAACATTGTATTTATAAACAGTATACTTATAAACAGTATATTTATAAACAATATATTTATAAACAGTGTATTTATAAACAGTGTATTTATAAACAGTGTATTTATAAACATTGTATTTATAAACAGTGTATTTATAAACAGTATACTTATAAACAATATATTTATAACATTGTATTTATAAACAATGTATTTATAAACAGTGTATTTATAAACATTGTATTTATAAACAGTATATTTATAAACAGTGTATTTATAAACAGTATATTTATAAACAATATATTTATAAACATTGTATTTATAAACAGTGTATTTATAAACAGTGTATTTATAAACAATGTATTTATAAACAGTGTATTTATAAACATTGTATTTATAAACATTGTATTTATAAACAGTATATTTATAAACAATATATTTATAAACATTGTATTTATAAACATTGTATTTATAAACAATGTATTTATAAACAGTGTATTTATAAACAGTGTATTTATAAACAGTATATTTATAAACAGTGTATTTATAAACAGTGTATTTCAGATGAATGAATGATTATTTATTTGGTAAAGTTTCGGTAGCGTTGGGTAATTTCTCCTCATCTTCCGCTCCTATTATTAGTGGTGTACCTCAAGGCTCCATTCTGGGCCCACTTCTTTTAAACTTATATATGCGTCCTTTGGGGAATATTATTAGGGCACACGTCTCTTTTCATTTATATGCTGATGATA
>NC_071256.1:39565739-39588239 GCF_023375685.1 Ictalurus furcatus
ATTACATTTATTCACTTAGCAGACGCTTTTATCCAAAGCGACATACAAATGAGAAAATACAAGCAAAGGGCCGGTGTCCACACAGGGCCGGTGTCACTGTAGGCTTTTATACTGAATATGAGACTCAGCTGGTAGCTGATATGAAACCAGGTGGAACTGATTAAACATGGAATCAGGTGAGACATCTACCTGGTTGGAATCCTGCAGCCACACCGGCCCTGTGTGGATACAACTGAAGACTCCTGCTGCAGAGCTTTAACCATGGAGGATAAGGAGCATGACTTTATTCAGAGAGAGAAAGAGAGAGGGAGACAGTGACATGGAGACAGTGAGAGGGAGACTGTGAGAGAGAGACAGTGAGAGGGAGACAGCGAGAGAGAGACAGAGAGAAAGAGGGAGAGAGCACTTTGAGATTCTCTCAGTTCTGCAGGTCCTCTGTCCGGTCAGCAGGTGGTGCTGGTGTACAGTTTATTCACTGCATTTCACTGAGGTCTTTCTGTCTCTGTCTCTCTGTGTCTCTCGGTCAGAAGTTGCTTTATTGGCTTGACCAATAGTAACATTTGTATTGCTAAAGTTTGGGTACAGACACATTAGAGAATAACTACAGAAATAAATAAGTAGAAACAGATGTACATACATTCAACAATACAGACAAACAAACACTAGTAACAAGGCTCATAGAACCCTGTGTTAGTGTGTGGTGGTGGTGTGTTAGTGTGTGGTGGTGGTGTGTTAGTGTGTGGTGGTGTGTTAGTGTGTGGTGGTGTGTTAGTGTGTGGTGGTGGTGTGTTAGTGTGTGGTGGTGTGTTAGTGTGTGGTGGTGGTGTGTTAGTGTGTGGTGGTGTGTTAGTGTGTGGTGGTGGTGTGTTAGTGTGTGGTGGTGTGTTAGTGTGTGGTGGTGGTGTGTTAGTGTGTGGTGGTGTGTTAGTGTGTGTTGGTGGTGTGTTAGTGTGTGGTGGTGTGTTAGTGTGTGGTGGTGGTGTGTTAGTGTGTGGTGGTGTGTTAGTGTGTGGTGGTGGTGTGTTAGTGTGTGGTGGTGTGTTAGTGTGTGGTGGTGTGTTAGTGTGTGGTGGTGGTGTGTTAGTGTGTGGTGGTGTGTTAGTGTGTGGTGGTGGTGTGTTAGTGTGTGGTGGTGGTGTGTTAGTGTGTGGTGGTGTGTTAGTGTGTGGTGGTGGTGTGTTAGTGTGTGGTGGTGTGTTAGTGTGTGGTGGTGTGTTAGTGTGTGGTGGTGGTGTGTTAGTGTGTGGTGGTGTGTTAGTGTGTGGTGGTGGTGTGTTAGTGTGTGGTGGTGTGTTAGTGTGTGGTGGTGTGTTAGTGTGTGGTGGTGGTGTGTTAGTGTGTGGTGGTGTGTTAGTGTGTGGTGGTGTGTTAGTGTGTGGTGGTGTGTTAGTGTGTGGTGGTGGTGTGTTAGTGTGTGGTGGTGTGTTAGTGTGTGGTGGTGGTGTGTTAGTGTGTGGTGGTGTGTTAGTGTGTGGTGGTGTGTTAGTGTGTGGTGGTGTGTTAGTGTGTGGTGGTGGTGTGTTAGTGTGTGGTGGTGTGTTAGTGTGTGGTGGTGGTGTGTTAGTGTGTGGTGGTGTGTTAGTGTGTGGTGGTGGTGTGTTAGTGTGTGGTGGTGTGTTAGTGTGTGGTGGTGTGTTAGTGTGTGGTGGTGGTGTGTTAGTGTGTGGTGGTGTGTTAGTGTGTGGTGGTGGTGTGTTAGTGTGTGGTGGTGTGTTAGTGTGTGGTGGTGGTGTGTTAGTGTGTGGTGGTGTGTTAGTGTGTGGTGGTGGTGTGTTAGTGTGTGGTGGTGTGTTAGTGTGTGGTGGTGTGTTAGTGTGTGGTGGTGGTGTGTTAGTGTGTGGTGGTGTGTTAGTGTGTGGTGGTGGTGTGTTAGTGTGTGGTGGTGTGTTAGTGTGTGGTGGTGGTGTGTTAGTGTGTGGTGGTGTGTTAGTGTGTGGTGGTGGTGTGTTAGTGTGTGGTGGTGTGTTAGTGTGTGGTGGTGTGTTAGTGTGTGGTGGTGGTGTGTTAGTGTGTGGTGGTGTGTTAGTGTGTGGTGGTGGTGTGTTAGTGTGTGGTGGTGGTGTGTTAGTGTGTGGTGGTGTGTTAGTGTGTGGTGGTGGTGTGTTAGTGTGTGGTGGTGTGTTAGTGTGTGGTGGTGGTGTGTTAGTGTGTTGCTGATCTGAAGCTGATCTGTGTGTGTGTTTATTTTTGTGTGTATGTGTATTTATTTGTGTGTGTGTGTGTGTGTATGTATGTGTGTGTTTGTGTGTATGTATGTGTGTGTATGTGTGCGTGTGTGTGTGTGTGTGTGTGTATGTGTGCATGTGTGTGTGATTCTCTCTCATTCTCATGTCCACATGTCTCTCGTCCCGCCTCTTTGCCCCATGTACACACACTCAACATGCACGCTCTCTCTCTCACACAGAGGAATACACACACACACACACACACACACGCTCTGTCAGAGCAACACACACACACACACACACACACACACACATGCTCTCACAGAGGAACACACACACACACACGCTCTCTCAGACGAACACACACAGAACATTAGAAGATGTCGGATTCAGAGACCGCTGTTCCCACTGAGAGCCCAGTTCCTGCTCCCTGCCAGACCATCAAGGCCGATCTGGATAAATGGTGAGTGTCCATGTTCTGTCCTGCTGCAGATGTGCGTAAACTCACTCTCCTTCAACCTGTACCTGTCTCACTGCTCCTCCTGTACCTGTCTCACTGTTTATCCCGTACATCTCTCACTAATTCTCCTGTACGTGTCTCATTGCTCCTCCTGTACCTGTCTAACTGTTTCTCCTGTACGTGTCTCATTGCTCCTCCTGTACCCGTCTCACTGTTTCTCCTGTACGTGTCTCATTGCTCCTCCTGTACCTGTCTAACTGTTTCTCCTGTACGTGTCTCACTGCTCCTCCTGTACCCGTCTCACTGTTTCTCCTGTACGTGTCTCACTGCTCCTCCTGTACCTGTCTCACTGTTTCTCCTGTACGTGTCTCACTAATTCTCCTGTATGTATCTCACTGTTTCTCCTGTACCCGTCTCACTGTTTCTCCTGTACGTGTCTCATTGCTCCTCCTGTACCTGTCTAACTGTTTCTCCTGTACGTGTCTCATTGCTCCTCCTGTACCCGTCTCACTGTTTCTCCTGTACGTGTCTCACTGCTCCTCCTGTACCTGTCTCACTGTTTCTCCTGTACGTGTCTCACTAATTCTCCTGTATGTATCTCACTGTTTCTCCTGTACGTGTCTCACTGTTTCTCTTGTACCTGTCTCACTGCTCCTCCTGTACGTGTCTCATTGCTCCTCCTGTACGTGTCTCACTGTTTCTCCTGTACGTGTCTCACTGTTTCTCCTGTACGTGTCTCACTGCTCCTCCTGTACGTGTCTCATTGCTCCTCCTGTACGTGTCTCACTGTTTCTCCTGTATGTATCTCACTGTTTCTCCTGTACGTGTCTCACTGCTCCTCCTGTACGTGTCTCATTGCTCCTCCTGTACCTGTCTCACTGCTCCTCCTGTACGTGTCTCACTGTTTCTCCTGTATGTATCTCACTGTTTCTCCTGTACGTGTCTCACTGTTTCTCCTGTACGTGTCTCACTGTTTCTCCTGTACGTGTCTCACTGTTTCTCCTGTATGTATCTCACTGTTTCTCCTGTACGTGTCTCACTGCTCCTCCTGTATGTGTCTCACTGTTTCTCCTGTACGTATCTCACTGTTTCTCCTGTATGTGTCTCACTGTTTCTCCTGTATGTGTCTCACTGTTCCTCCTGTATGTGTCTCACTGTTTCTCCTGTATGTGTCTCACTGCTCCTCCTGTATGTGTCTCACTGTTTCTCCTGTACGTATCTCACTGTTTCTCCTGTACGTGTCTCACTGTTTCTCCTGTATGTGTCTCACTGTTCCTCCTGTATGTGTCTCACTGTTTCTCCTGTACGTATCTCACTGTTTCTCCTGTACGTGTCTCACTGTTTCTCCTGTATGTGTCTCACTGTTTCTCCTGTATGTGTCTCACTGCTCCTCCTGTATGTATCTCACTGTTTCTCCTGTATGTGTCTCACTGTTTCTCCTGTATGTGTCTCACTGCTCCTCCTGTATGTATCTCACTGTTTCTCCTGTATGTGTCTCACTGTTTCTCCTGTATGTGTCTCACTGCTCCTCCTGTATGTATCTCACTGTTTCTCCTGTACGTGTCTCACTGTTCCTCTTGTACGTATCTCACTGTTTCTCCTGTACGTGTCTCACTGCTCCTCCTGTATGTGTCTCACTGTTTCTCCTGTACGTGTCTCACTGTTTCTCCTGTACGTGTCTCACTGTTTCTCCTGTACGTGTCTCACTGTTTCTCCTGTACGTGTCTCACTGCTCCTCCTGTATGTGTCTCACTGTTTCTCCTGTACGTGTCTCACTGTTTCTCCTGTACGTGTCTCACTGCTCCTCCTGTATGTATCTCACTGTTTCTCCTGTATGTATCTCACTGTTTCTCCTGTATGTGTCTCACTGTTTCTCCTGTACGTGTCTCACTATTCCTCCTGTACGTGTCTCACTGCTCCTTCTGTACGTGTCTCACGTCTCCTCCTGTACCTGACAGGATGTCCCACACTGTCCTAAACCATACCAGCACACCTGTGTGATGTCACTAAGGAAGTGGGCGTTATCTGACTTTTTGGGTGATACAGCCTAGAGATTAGATTTTAGCTGTGAGATCCTCTAGTGCAAAACCACTGAAGTGAAACTGTGTGTGTTGAAAGGACAGCGTGGACAAGTGGGTTTTTCCTGAACGACTCCTTTGATGTTTAACGGGTGTCAGTTTATTGGAGTTGACAGCAGGAGTGTTTCATCACGCCTGATTGGCTGTGAGAATGTGCTGATGTTGTGTTTATTCACACGCACTCGATGCCTCCTCTTATTGTGGCTGTGTGTGTGTGTGAGAGAGAGAGAGAAAGAGGGGGAGAGGGGGAGAGGGAGATAGAGAAAGTGTGTGTGAATGTTTGTGATAAGTCCATTTATAAGAACATGCACTGTTGGGTGGTGTGTGCATGTGCTGATAATAAAGCTGAGTTCTGTGGAGAGGTGTGGACTCAACTCGTTGGGCCTGTGTGTGTGTGTAAGCGCGCGTGTGTGTTTGTGTGTGTGTGTGTGTATGTCTGTGTGTGTAAGTGTATGCACATCTGTGTGTCTGTGTGTGTGTCTGTGTTTGTTAGGCAAACCTAATATTTGAATATTTGGGGAAGAATATAGTAAATGTTCTCATTTACAGAACCCACAGTGTTGCAGTTTTTTTCTTGCACAGTTTTTTAAAATAGTTTATTAAAAGTTTTTATAATCTGTCATTTTTGCACCACATTTTTTCAAACAGAGAAACTGTAAACCTGGTCAATGTCACAGGATAAAACATTTACTGTCATAAACCAGTTCAAATCAAAACTGTAGTAGAGACTGAGCAAGAACACCACAGTGTGAGGACAACATGGTACTGCTAATCGATCACTTAGTCACTCACTCAGTCACTCAGTCACTCACTCAGTCAGTCACTCAGTCACTCGGTCACTCACTCAGTCAGTCACTCAGTCACTCAGTCACTCACTCAGTCAGAGACTCGGTCAGTCACTCAGTCACTCACTCAGTCAGTCACTCAGTCAGTCACTCAGTCAGTCACTCGGTCTCTCAGTCACTCACTCAGTCACTCAGTCACTCACTCAGTCAGTCACTCAGTCAGTCACTCGGTCTCTCAGTCACTCACTCAGTCAGTCACTCAGTCACTCGGTCACTCACTCAGTCAGTCACTCAGTCACTCAGTCACTCACTCAGTCAGAGACTCGGTCAGTCACTCAGTCACTTACTCAGTCAGTCACTCAGTCAGTCACTCAGTCAGTCACTCGGTCTCTCAGTCACTCACTCAGTCACTCAGTCACTCACTCAGTCAGTCACTCAGTCAGTCACTCGGTCTCTCAGTCACTCACTCAGTCAGTCACTCAGTCACTCGGTCACTCACTCAGTCAGTCACTCAGTCACTCAGTCACTCACTCAGTCAGAGACTCGGTCAGTCACTCAGTCACTTACTCAGTCAGTCACTCAGTCAGTCAGTCAGTCACTCAGTCAGTCACTCGGTCAGTCACTCAGTCACTTACTCAGTCAGTCACTCAGTCAGTCACTCAGTCAGTCACTCGGTCACTCAGTCAGTCACTCACTCAGTCACTCAGTCACTCACTCACTCAGTCACTCACTCAGTCACTCACTCAGTCAGAGACTTAGTCACTCACTCAGTCACTCAGTCACTCACTCACTCAGTCACTCACTCAGTCACTCAGTCAGTCACTCGGTCTCTCAGTCACTCACTCAGTCACTCACTCGGTCAGTCACTAAGTCAGTCACTCACTCAGTCACTCAGTCACTCACTCGATCAGTCACTCAGTCACTCAGTCAGTCACTCAGTCACTCGGTCGGTCAGACAGTCACTCAGTCAGCCACTCGGTCAGTCAGTCACTCACTCAGTCAGTCACTCGGTCAGTCACTCAGTCACTCACTCAGTCAGTCACTCAGTCAGTCACTTGGTCAGTCAGTCACTCACTCAGTCAGTCACTCGGTCAGTCACTCAGTCACTCACTCAGTCAGTCACTCAGTCAGTCACTCGGTCTCTCAGTCACTCACTCAGTCAGTCACTCAGTCATTCAGTCAGTCACTTAGTCAGTCACTAAGTCAGTCAGTCAGTCACTTAGTCAGTCACTAAGTCAGTCAGTCAGTCACTTAGTCAGTCACTCAGTCACTCAGTCAGTCACTCAGTCAGTCACTAAGTCAGTCACTAAGTCAGTCAGTCACTCAGTCACTCGGTCAGTCACTTAGTCACTCAGTCACTCAGTCAGTCACTAAGTCAATCACTAAGTCAGTCACTAAGTCAGTCACCTGGTCAGTCACTCGGTCAGTCACTCAGTTGGTCGGTCACTGCGTCAGTCACTCAGTTGGTCAGTCACTCAGTCACTCAATCGGTCAGTCATTGAATCAGTCAGTCAGTCAGCCACTGAGTCAGTCAGTCAGTCAGTTGGTCAGTCATTCAGTAGGTCCGTCACTCACTTGGTCAGTCAGTCAGTTGGTCTGTCACTCAGTTGGTCAGTCCGTCACTCAGTCAGTTGGTCGGTCTGTCAGTTGGTCGGTCAGACAGTTAGTCAGTCACTCAGTCAGTCACTCAGTCAGTCTGTCAGTCAGTCAGTTGGATGGACTCAGTGCTGACTGTATAGTTGCAAAAATTAACTATTTAATTTTTTAACAATTGTGTCTCCTTACTGTTATGTGTGTGTGTGTGTTAGTTAGTTTGTTAGTTACAGTTATATTTATATAGCACTTTTCTAGACACTCAAAGTGCTTTACATAGTATTGGGGGGAGGGGGTCTCCTCAACCACCACTAGTGTGTATCCTCCACCTGGATGAAGTGACAGCAGCCATAGTGCTCCAGATCTCCCACCACACACCAGCTATTAGTGGAGTGAGGAAGCCAGTTCAGAGATTATTAGGGGATGATAGAGGAGGGTCAATGGGGTTATACCCCTACTCTTTACCATAAGTGTCCTGGGATTTTTAATGACCACAGAGAGGGTCAGGACCTCGGTTTAATGTCTCACCCAAAATATGCTGCTGTTTTTACAGTATAGTGTCCCCGTCACTATACTGGGGCATTAGACCCACGCGCACCCCCTGCTGCCCTCTCTCCCATGTGTGTGTGTGTGTGTGTGTTTTGGTGAAGGAACTAAACACGGTTAACATTAAACACATTTTGCAGCATGTGATGTTTCCTCTCGTGTCTGCATGATCACACACTGCTGCTGATGTGGTGAATGTTTCACACTCTGAGTATCTCATACCACACTATACGCCTGTCCTCGTATAAATAGCTTCTGTGTGTGTGTGTGTGTGTGTTCTGGACACATGATCACACTCTGATCTGGAGTGTTTCCACAGGCAGCAGTAAGGGCGTGGCCGCACACTATCACATTTCCACACAATTTTAGTCTGTTAAAGCGATTATATAGTCATTGATACAGCTGTCACCTGACCTGTGTGTGTGTGTGTGTGTGTGTGTAAAGTGGTCATTTAAATAGAAAGCTGTATTTACTCTTGGTCTGAAGTTGCTGTGATGGTAGTGACCTTAGACCTTGTGTTGTGTGTTAGTGTGTGAGGACTGAATGTGTTGTGTGTTTACGTCTCACTGACTGGAACTGAACGATAACTGTACCTACAGACCTAGAACTGTTATGGTCCAGTTAGTACCTGTAACTATTATTACATACTCATCTAATCTCAAATATACTATTATTCTCTCTCTCTCTCTCTCTCTCTCTCTGTCTCACTCTCTGTCTGTCTCTCTCACGCTCTCTCTTTTGCTCCATCAGGCTGATGCAGTGTGACAGTGAGTCTGCCTGAAAGAATCTGTCTTTCTCTCTCTGTCACTCTCTCTCTCTTTCTCTCAAACACACACACACACACACACACACGCATACACACACACACACACACACACACACACACACTATCACATTCTTGTTTTAGTATTTTGTCAGTAATGTTTAATAATGATTAAACTCTGCATTATGACCAGTGAAGTCATGCAGCATGTGAAGTATTTCTGTTTGTGTGTGTGTGTGTGTGTGTGTGTGTGTGTGTGTGTATGTGTGTGTGTGTATTTGTGTGTGTGTGTGTGTGTGTTGCAGTATAAAGGAGAAAGGAGAATCTGCGTGTAAGGAGCTGATGGAGGCGTTCACTGCCTGTGTAAAGAGCAAAGCTACAGCATCATGAGGCGCTCCGATGCACAGGACAGGTAACACACACACACACACACACATACACACACACACACACATACACACACACACACACGCACATGCAGAGAGTGCAGGAAAAATAATGTTAAACTGGTTTGTGAGATTTAAAGATGGTGATTATGACTGTTCACTGGTCCCATTACTGTGTGAAATAAGCCATGTGTGTGTGTGTGTGTGTGTGTGTGTGTGTGTACTGTGCCCTGATGATTAGCATCCTGATGTAGAATAAATAAATCCGCTCTGTTGTTTCTCCGTGTTCCTGCAGGTCCTCCACATTCCCAGCATTCCCTGCAGCACTTGGGCGGGATTTGACAACAGAAACCCCCTACTCCACTTCCCTTACCCTTGTCTCCCCCTGTAAGGTTAAGATGGCATCTTCCTTCCCTCCCTCTCCCTCATGACCCGATGATCTGATCTGATCTGATCTGATGTGGAGGCAGTTTGGGGATCTTGTGTTTTTTTAATGTAAATTGTTTGTTTGAGATTCTTCCATAATGATGAAATAAAGTTTCAGACATCAGTACCGTGTTTGTTTTTGTCCATTTCATAGTAGTTTCTACATGAATTATGAATGTATTCATTCAAGACTCGTTATCAATCCGAACATCTTCAGCAGTCCGAACCCTAAACTTTATTCTGCAGAACCTCTGAGTATCACATGGATGAAGTGCTGGTGAAAAACTCGGACTTGTTTCAGAGAAGGATTAAACACCACAACGATGAGATTTAAACTCACATATCCATGCTGTCAGATCAAAACAAATCAGATTCATTTGGCTGGAATTTGTTTCCAAATCAGACAGAATCCAATCCGAGCACAGAAGCGAGCTCTTAAGGGTTAAGTGTAACTGTTTAACAGTTGAGGGATTTGAACCCACAACCTTCTGCTCACAGAAACACCAATCATGATGCCTTAAGTATTTAACACATTTAATATTATATTATATATGAGCTTCAGGGTGCTGTGGTGGTGCAGTGTGTAGCATTGTCTCCTCACAGCTCCACGGTGACACTTCCATCCTGAGCTCAGGTTTGTGTCTGTGTGGAGTTTCACATGTTCTCCCCATGTCCATGTGGGTTTCCTCCAGGTTCTCCAGTTTCCTCCCACCTCCCAAAAACGTGCCGGTATGTAAAATTACCCCCAGGTCTGAATGTGTGTGTGCAGGGTGCCAGCCAGGGGGAATTCTCTCGTCTTCTACCCAGTACTCCTGGGATAGGCTCCAGCTCCACCTCCACTCTGACCGGGATAAAGTGCTTACTGAAGATGGTGGGAGGAAACCTTAGAACCCGGAGGAAAACCCACACGGGCATGAAACTCCACACAGACAGAAACCTGAGCTCAGGATCAAAGCCGTGAGGAGACACCAGTTTATAGCTGTTAGTTCACACAAGTTTTTTGTTACAACAGGGTATATGTATTTATTATAGATTAGCGTTAGAGCCGTTAATATTTAAAGTTCTGAGAGGATGAGAAAAATGACAGAAGACCTAGAATTCATATATTTTACCATCTTGTTGCTCCTTTACATTTTCAAACCCTAACATTTACAACATAAATCACTAATAATAATAATAAGAAGAAGAAGAAGAACACTACTATTATATTATAACCGTGTGGAACCGCTCAGGGATGATTTCAGGAGATTAGGAGTTTAAATTAGAAGTGAGGTGGTAAAAACAATCCCGGGAATAAAACCTACAGTGCAGTATCACAGATTTTAATTGAGTATTAATTAACACAGATCTAATCTCTCCTTTCCCATTCACACACTTTCTCTTATATGTTCATTAAAAATCAACAGCGTATAATTAACACTGATTTTACACTGGAGAATGTTTACAGCGTGATGCTTTTAAATGCTATAGAATGCTGCAACTGTGTGCGCGCGTGCGTGCGTGTGTGTGTGTGTGCGCGTGCGTGTGTGTGCGTGTGTGTGTGTGTTTATAAAATATAGTTTTACAAAGGCCTGATCAGACTCATTCAGAACCTTCAGGAGTTTATTACAGATCTAGAAAAAGAATAAATGAGAGGTTTCCCTCTTCACACGCCACACACACCGTCTTCATGTGCGCGCTGCCGCCTGGTGGTGAGGAGCAGAACTGCACGTTGCGGATGAAACTCTGCGGAGCGATTATTATAACAGCTGCAGTCATTTATAGCGCTAGCATTAGCATTAGCACATGATGACTCAGGTGACTCAGGGGTTGTTTTATTATTATATTTTATTACACACATACACACACACACAGTCTCATCAGACGCGTTTTCAGAGGAATGATTTCATTTTATAACTGATGTATTGTTAGACTAAAGCGCGAGCGCCTGTGTAGGAGGGATGTGATTGGATAACAGGATCACAGGAGAGCTGTGACTGGATCATTTAGTCATTTGCATATTTTGCACACAAAGAAACAAGATGATGATGATTTATTTTTCTTTATTACAAAATACACATCAAATTTATACACTGCTGATTTTTGATGAACATATTATAAGATAAAGTGTGTAAATGGGAAAGGAGAGAGTAATGGTGATTCGATGAGGTGATAAGGTGAAGACTAGATAGAATCGAAGATTAGGTAAGGTGATCAGATGATGTGATTAGATGAGGTGATTAGACGACGTGATGGTGAACTGCACAGTGCAGCTGATGGGAGTGATGGAGAGGATGCGCGTTCACGAGGGCTCGCGCAGGGCGGGGACGCGCGGGCGCAGGAGGAGAGAGGAACCCGGATGCTGATGCTGATGGAGAGAGAAGAAGGAAGGAGAAGGAGGAGAAGATAAAAAAAGAAAAAAAAAAAGAAAAGAAACCCCACACACAGAGGAATGATCCACAGGGATGAAGGAGCGCTACGGCCACGGAGAGACTGAACGGAGACGGCAGTGAAAGAGTGGAAGAGAAGCTGGAAGAGAAGACAGAAACCGGGATCGCCATTTTTTTATCCTGAGGATGTCCGGTAGCCGGGAGACGGGAGGAGAGCGCGGGGAGGAGCTGCTGTGAGGGAGACGAGGATAATATTCCACCTGCTCATCATCATCATCCTCCTGAAATGCCGGCTTTCCTCAGAGAAACGCTTTCTAACCGAAACAGGACAAAAACGCAGTGACTGTGATCCTGCGGGAGAATTTCCCCGAGGCGGAGGTCGCTCTCTCCCCGGCCTGCTCTGCCCCACACCCGGATGCGCGGCCTGGACATCACCGCGGCTCAGCTACCCGCTAGCGCACACACACACACACACACACACACACACACACACACAGATTAACTGAAAAAGGGGGAACGTTTCCAGGAGTCAGAGATGGATATGTTATTATTTATTAGATGACAGGCTTTTATTTGTTTTTATTTATTTATTTATTTTATCATATCATCCTGTCAATAACTGGGTCACTTCCGGTCTCTGAGTCATCCCTGTCCTACCGCAACTAGCACTCCGTTCATCATTCATTAAAAAAATTAATCCTCTCCGGCTTTTTTATGATCACGTCTGTCTCCTCATCTTCACCTTCATCATCATCATCACAGACTTCCGGTCAGACAAACTGTCTCCTGGATCATCTTTCAGTTCTAAAGCCGCGGCAGAACTCATCTTCCGGTCGGATCAGGAGCCACAGCGTCCCGGGGAACTGTTCAGCCCTGTTCACATCAACAAGGCAGCTGGAGAGCGAGCAGGAGCAGAGCAGGTCTCACCATCACCTGCAGCCCGGCTGTAATGTCGGACAGGCGCGTGACGTCATCACGCAGGACGCAGCGCCGCGCACTGAACCGGAAGTGACAGTGATTCCTTAATTGTTGTGGTCACTTCATTAAAACTGTTCATTAGTGAGCATCATGTCCAGTAAAGAGGTGTCCAGCAGTCACCCTGCGCAGTACGTGGGGCCGTATCGCCTGGAGAAGACCCTGGGGAAAGGACAGACAGGTACAAATCACACTTTATTATTATTATTATTATTATTATTATTATTAATATTAAAATACAGTTACAGTAGTACACTAGTGTGTCATTATTAACATGGAGAAGAAGAACAGACAGGTAAACTCTCTCATACACACTCATACGGTTATATTTTTACATTTAATTAGTCGTGAATAACGGTACAGGTATAGGTGATGACATCACTAAACTAGCTTTTTCTGCTGTGTTATGTGAAATCTGCATCGTTTTAGTAAATTACTGAAGCAGGAGAGATGTTTAAGAAGTCCGCTTGAAGAAAACAGCAACAAACCGTAGCGTGTCTCATAACCAAGTAACCGATTACTGTGAATAATGATGCCACAAAACAGTTGTTGAAAAGGAGGTCAGAGATTTATACCTTATTTATAGCTACTGTACTATTATTATTATTTTAATAAACCGCTAAACGAGTTTGTTGTGTAGAATATTCCAGCGCTTTCTGTAACAGATAAAGAGTCTCGCCGATGCGCTGCAGTGTTTTATTTATTTAACGTTGTCTTATTCAGTCCCTCCTGGATTTCGCAAAGCAAATGCCGTGATAGTCGGAGGAGCTGCCGATTTTCTCTAAGTTTCTGCAGATTCTGGCCGAGACGCGTCACGTGACGTCATCACGACCAGCATTCAGCCGAAGGCGTCTTCGATTCAAGTGCGTCGAACACGAATACAGTTAAAAGCTCTCGTTTACCTACAAACATCACAGCGAAAGAGCGCGCAGAACAATTTCGTGCGATTGCAAATTCACAAAATCGTTTAGTTCTCTGCAAAAAAAAGCACAAAAAAACTGTGCAATCCTGTACGGACTGAATTATTTAACAATAAGTCGTTACCGTGGTTTTGGTTTGTTTCCTACTTTTTCACCACAGCATCATGAAAAATGCATTGGCGTGATATCACTGTGTGATACGATGATATAATATCCATATCGTGATCAATTATATCACAATATAACGTTCTGAGATATCACAGGTATCGTCGTATCTTTTATTATCTAACATTTAAAAAATTATGAAGCTGAACTGGTTATAATTTTGTACTGAATAATTTTTTATGTATTATTAAAACATATTAATCTAATATATTTTTATTATTTTCAGTTTAAGTAATTCATTTTTGTAGTTTTTATTTTTCTGTTTAAAAGCAGAACTGAACTGTTTTACAGTAAAGCTGTACACAGATCAGCCAGAACATTAAAACCACTGACAGGTGACATGAGTAACGTTGATGATCTCGCTACAGAGGCACCTGTAAAGGGGTGGGGTTTATTTATTTATTAGGCAGCAGGTGAACAGTCGGTTCTGGAAGTTGACGTGTTGGAAGCAGGAAAAATGGGCGAGTGTAAGGATCTGAGCGACTGACCAGGGCCAGATTGTGATGGCTAGACGACTGGGTCAGAGCGTCTCCAAAACAGCAGGTGTTGAGGGGTGTTCCTGGTATACAGTGGTTAGTACCTACCAAAAGTGGTCCAAGGAAGGAGAACCTGTGACCCGGCGACAGAGTCATGGGCTCCCAAGGCTCAATGATGGTGTTTGTGCGTGGCTTAACTGGGGAAGAGACGGCACCAGGATGCACTATGGGAAGAAGGTGAGCTGGTGGAGGAAGTGAGAAGCTCTGGGTGATGTTCTGCTGGGAAACCTTGGGTTTCATGTGGATGTTACTGTAGCACGTACCACCTACGTAAACTGTTGCAGACCGAGTTCACCCCTTCATGGTAACAGTATTCCCTAATATCAGTGGTCTCTTTCAGCAGGATGATGCTCCTCACACACTGCAAACATTGTTTGAGGAACATGACGAAGAGTTTAAGGTGTTGACTTGACCTCCAAATTCCCCAGAACTCAGTCCGATCGAGCGTGTGTGGGATGTGCTGGACAAACAAGTCTGATCCACGGAGGCCCCACCTCACACCTTAGGACTTAAAGGATCTGCTGCTAACGTCTTGGTGCCAGATACCACAGCACACCTTCAGAGGTCTTGTGGAGTCCATGCCACGATGCTCAGAATCGTTTTGACGGCACAAGGGGGATGTACACAGTATTAGGCAGGTGGTTTTAATGTTATGGATGATGGGTGTGTATCGTGCTTCATATAGTGTATGATGGGGTATGGTGGCATATGATGGGGTATGTTGGTGTATGATGGGGTATGGTGGCGTATGATGGGGTATGGTGACGTATGATGTGGTATGTTGGCGTATGATGGGGTATGTTGGTGTATGATGGGGTGTGGTGGCATATGATGGGGCGTGGTGGCCTATGACGGGGTGTGGTGGCGTATGACGGGGTGTGGTGGCGTATGACGGGGTATGGTGGCGTTTGATGGGGTATGTTGGCATATGATGGGGTATGGTGGGGTATGGTGGCGTATGATGGGGTATTTTGGTGTATGATGGGGTATGTTGGCGTATGATGGGGTGTGGTGGCGTATGATGACATATGATGACATATGATGGTGAATGTTGGGGTATGATAGTGTTTGATGACATATGATGGCGTATGATGGTGAATGGTGGCGTATGGTGGGGTATGATGGCGTATAGTGGGTTATGGTGGAGTATGATGACGTATGGTGGCATATGGTGGGGTATGATGGCGTATGGTGGGGTATGATGGCGTATGGTGGCGTATGGTGGAGTATGATGACGTATGATGGTGTATGTTGGAGTATGATGATGTATGATGGTGAATGGTGGGGTATGATGACGTATGTTGACAAATGATGGTGCATGGTGGGGTATGATAGTATATGATGACATATGATGGCATATGATGGTGAATGGTTTGGTATGATGGTGTATGGTGGTGTATGATGGTGTGTGGTGGGGTATGGTGGGGTATGATGGCATATGGTGGTGTATGGTGGGGTATGATGACATATGATGACATATGATGGCGTATGGTGGGGTATGGTGGGGTATGATGGCGTATGGTGGAGTATGATGACGTATGATGGCGTATGGTGGAGTATGATGATGTATGATGGTGTAAGGTGCAGTATGATGGCGTATGGTGGAGTATGATGGCGTATGGTGGAGTATGATGACGTTTGATGGCGTATGGTGGGGTATGATGGCGTATGGTGGAGTATGATGGCGTATGGTGGAGTATGATGACCTATTATGGTGCATGGTGGGGTATGAGGCGTATGGTGGGGTATGGTGGCGTATGGTGGAGTATGATGACGTATGATGGCATATGGTGGAGTATGATGGCGTATGGGGGCGTATGGTGGAGTATGATGGCGTATGGTGGCATATGGTGGGGTATGGTGGCGTATGGTGGAGTATGATGGCGTATGGTGGAATATGATTACGTATGATGGCTTATGGTGGAGTATGATGGCGTATGGTGGAGTATGATGACCTATGATGGCGTATGGTGGGGTATGGTGGGGTATGATGACGTATGGTGGAGTATGGTGGGGTATGATGACGTATGGTGGAGTATGATGACCTATGATGGCGTATGGTGGGGTATGGTGGGGTATGATGGCGTATGATGGGGTATGATGTTTAATGATGGTTTATTCTGGTGTAAGCTAGTGTAGGATGCACATTACTACAGAATCACCTAAGAATCAATCTCCAGCTGAGGTTTCATGATGGCTAGCCGCAGTTCCAGTTCCTTACTGCACAGCAAGTGATATTATTATTATTATTATTATTATTATTATTATTGTTGTTATTATTATTGTTACACCTCCTCTACTCTCCACACACCTGACATGGTGGAGATACTCGCTTCACTGTGCTCCACTGTCTGTTTCATGTAAATTGTGTTTCAGTAAATGTCACACTGCCCCCAGGTGGACCCTCAGATTTGAGTGAGGCTCCTCCCACTCAGTTGTATTTTAAGCTCCTCCCACTCAGGTGTGAGTCAGGTCACAGGTCAGAGCATAGGGACAGTAACATGCTCCTCATTAACATTAATGTGTGTGTGTGTGTGTGTGTGTGTGTGTGTGTGTGTTATGTTCAGGTTTGGTGAAACTGGGTGTCCACTGTATCACAGGACAGAAAGTGGCTATAAAGATTGTAAACAGAGAGAAACTCTCAGAGTCTGTCCTCATGAAGGTAACACACACACTCACTCACACACACACACACACACACACACACACTCACTCGCACACACACACACACACAATCACACACTCACTCACTCACACACACACACTGACACACACACACACACACAATCACACACTCACTCACTGACACACACACACACACACATACACACACACAATCACACACTCACTCACTGACACACACACACACACACATACACACACATACTCACTCACAATCACACACACACTCACTCACAATCACACACACACACACACTTACACACACACACTCACACACATACACACACACACACGCATACACTTGCTCACACACACTCACTGACACACACACACACACACGTATAATCCATTAAATCAGTGAGGAGATTTTTGTGACATCCCCACAATAAATACTAGAACCTGAATGTTAGAAATGTTAAAAAGATTAGTTTGAACTGAGATACATTAGTTTTGCATTAATAAACATCAGATTAAAAGTCTGATCTGCTGGTGTGTATGATTAGAGCGGCAGAATGAATCAGATTTCCCGCCTCCTCAGTGATTTAAACCCGTAACTGTGGTGTTGATGAGGTTCAGTATATTCAGTATCACTGTGTGTCTAATTAATATTAATTAATAATGTTCCTCTTACGCCTCCTCAAATTACATCTAACTCTGCACAACTCTGTGTGTGTGTGTGTGTGTGTGTGTGCGCGTGCGCAGGTGGAGAGAGAGATCGCCATTCTGAAGCTAATCGAACATCCGCACGTCCTCAAACTGCACGATGTGTACGAGAATAACAAATACCTGTAAGTGTGAACACACTCTTGTTCTGTGTGTGTGTGTGTGTGTGTGTGTGTGAGAGAGAGAGAAAGAGAGAGAGAGAGCTGACTGTGAAAATAAAATAGTCATACTTATGGACTCTAATGGCAAATTTATCAAACCAAATCAACTATTTCCAAGTCAAGATGTGCACATGCTGAAATGCAGACACACAGGCCACGCACCGGAGCTTCTACAGAAATGGCCTGAGGAATCACAATTACATCATAGTGCACAGTGGAACCAACCTGCTGCGTTCTCTACTCCAGAAAACAGACAGGGAAATCTGCAGAGTCGCCGAAAGAACGTCCAGACTATTCCCAAACACCAGAGTCGTCGTCTCCACCGTACTGCCCAGAAATAACGTAGCACCTGCAGTTATACACCAATCAACATGGAGATCACAACTCCCCAACGTGCACCACACCTCCATCCACCTCTGGCACCCGTATGATGGACTGCACCTCAATCAGGAAGGAGCAAGAGCATTTCCCAAGGCTCACAAAGACGTGTCCTTAGAAAGAAAAACAGACATCCCTCTTCATCTGGACAACAGGAGACAACAACAAGAGGAACCCACTGCTGGGATCCACAGACCAACCAGACTCCACCCACTGCCACACTAACTCTGCCCACTGCCATCTCGACTCCACCCACTGCCAGGGCAGATCAGACATCAGCACAACAAAACACCCATCCCCGAGCTACGTACAAGCTGGTACAGAAACCCCACCCTACCCCGCACCACCAAGCACCTGCTCCACCCACCACCACCATGCCCACATTACAGGAACTGGGAGAGATTACTCACCTTCTCACCACCCTATATGACAACCTGCTCACACAGGTCTGCTGATTACAGCTAATACATCCCAAAGGAACTACATTTATTAATATTACACTACTAATTAAAACTACTTTTATAATTATAGTATTACAATGATATAATATTGATAATATAATTATAATAACTATTATGAACTATTAATAGCTATTATCAGCTGGGAATTGAAATGTAGAGCTTGGGATAGCAAGGATAGTGATAATTATAAGAGTTAACTTTAAAGCTGTTACTGTTATATTGTTCCGTAATCTTTTATTTTCTCTGTGATATACCTTTCCTTTTATTTAAATACTTTGTTTACGATCCACTATCTTCACACCTAACTACCTAAATGACCTCTTTTAAAATAAGCTCCTGGAACATCCATGGCCCGTGTTCCTCAGCCTTTGGAAACAAGAGCACAATTTCTGACTTTGTCCAGGGCCTGAGGAACATGGACATCGCCATCTTACAGGAAACCTGGAACCACGCTGCCATGCCGACACTCTGTCCACCTCAGTACATAGAGATCATACTGCCCCTTATAAACAAACCCAACATTAAATATGGACTAGCATCAGGAGGTATTATCACATGGTGTCATGAAAAGTTTAAAAACTCCATCACACCGATCAAAACAGGAGAATCACGCATCCGGCTCAGACTAAAGCAGCAGTATACCTGTGTGCAGGTTACATCCCACTACACCTGTCCCCCTGTTCTAACGAGGACTTTCCCTCCCTGAAGCAGAGATCTCTCCGTTTCAGACGCAGAGAAACGTTTTACTATGCTGTGATCTAAACGCTTGAATCGACCAAGAGATTGATCTGAAGGGAGATAAACACGTTTTCCAAAACATTCCAATACACCACCAGGACGACAAATCACAAAGAAACAGTTGTGACAAAATAATAAATAAAAACGGAAGACAGTTGTTAGTAAAAGTCTAGGTTCATTTATAGTAAACGGGTGAATCCTAGAGGACTCTGTGGGCAGATTCACAAACTGCTGGAGGTCAGGATGTAGTGCAGTGGACTACTGCATCACAGACTTAAACCCAAACCTCATTAACAGACTCACAGTGAGACCCTAAACCCTGCTAACACACCACTACTTGTCTGTACTGTACCTGAACCAGTCACAGAGAAACACCACCTCCTCACCACACACTCGTACCGCTAGACCCGAAACCTCAATGGACTCGATCCAAAATAAAAACCTACAATTAAACATGGATAATAACATTATCATAAACATGTTAGACTATTTTGACTATATCTCCTAACTTCGACAACACAGCCCTGGAATGAGTTTAGCCACTGAAGTTATTAATCGTATATTTACAACATTGTTAACAATCTCTAAGGTTAATCCAAGCAGAACAAATATAACCAGAACCAAAACAAAAGCCAAACAGGAACGGTTCGCTGGAGAGTGTGAGATCCCAACACAACAGCTAAAAAAATCTCAGATAAAAAACTTAAAGAGCGCACAAACACACAGTACAGACTGCAGGTCACGACAACCTTAAATACTCCTGAACAAACTCTAAAAACCTGCACAAATCACCTGAACAAACAGCTGTACAAAACGGAACAATCTGGAACAACTACTTCACAGATTTATTGAAACCTGTCGACCCTGAAGCATCAGAAATGAAGAAGAACGGTGACAAATTTGTCCCCAGAAACTACAGAGGCGTTAGCATTAGCAGTGGTCTGGGTAAAGTGTTCTACAGTGTTCTTCATACACACATTCTCACATTCTCTCACAAACACAATGTCCTAAATAAAAACAAAGCGAACAAAACACACACACACATCACTGCACATTGGGTAACACACAACTCCAACAGAAAACATCATACACTTGCCTCGGTGTAACCCTCAGCAGCACAGGGAGCTTTAACCTGGCCGTACAATCGCTCGCAGATAAAGCACGCAGAGTCTTCTACACAATAAAATCCAAACTCCACACCAATCCCCATTCCAATCTGACTAAATCTCCACCATTTAGTAATCACACCAGTGCTCCTATACACAAGTCAAATATGGGGCCCAGTAATCAAAGACAAAATCTGGGACAACAATCCTGCGAAAAATTCCAAACTGAATTCTGTAAAACTCTACTGAAAACTAACCGCAACTCCACCAACTAGTCCACCAACAACTCCATCAACAACTCCATCAACAACTCCAACAACTCCACCAACAACTCCATCAACAGCTCCGCCAACAACTCCATCAACAGCTCCGCCAACAACTCCATCAACAACTCCGCCAATAACTCCGCCAACAACTCCATCAACAACTCCGCCAATAACTCCGCCAACAACTCCATCAACAACTCCATCAACTCCGCCAACAACTCCGCCAACAACTCCATCAACAACTCCATCAACTCCGCCAACAACTCCGCCAACAACTCCATCAACAACTCCGCCAATAACTCCGCCAACAACTCCATCAACAACTCCATCAACTCCGCCAACAACTCCGCCAACAACTCCATCAACAACTCCATCAACAGCTCCATCAACAACTCCATCAACTCCGCCAACAACTCCGCCAACAACTCCATCAACAACTCCGCCAATAACTCCGCCAACAACTCCATCAACAACTCCATCAACTCCGCCAACAACTCCGCCAACAACTCCATCAACAACTCCGCCAATAACTCCGCCAACAACTCCATCAACAACTCCATCAACTCCGCCAACAACTCCGCCAACAACTCCATCAACAACTCCATCAACAGCTCCATCAACAACTCCATCAACTCCGCCAACAACTCCGCCAACAACTCCATCAACAACTCCGCCAATAACTCCGCCAACAACTCCATCAACAACTCCATCAACTCCGCCAACAACTCCGCCAACAACTCCATCAACAACTCCGCCAATAACTCCGCCAACAACTCCATCAACAACTCCATCAACTCCGCCAACAACTCCGCCAACAACTCCATCAACAACTCCATCAACAGCTCCATCAACAACTCCATCAACTCCGCCAACAACTCCATCAACAGCTTCGCCAACAACTCCATCAACAGCTCCGCCAACAACTCCACCAACAACTCCGCCAACAACTCCATCAACAACTCCATCAACAACTCCAACAACTCCATCAACAACTCCATCAACAACTCCGCCAACAACTCCATCAACAACTCCGCCAATAACTCCGCCAACAACTCCATCAACAACTCCATCAACTCCGCCAACAACTCCGCCAACAACTCCATCAACAACTCCGCCAATAACTCCGCCAACAACTCCATCAACAACTCCGCCAATAACTCCGCCAACAACTCCATCAACAACTCCATCAACTCCGCCAACAACTCCGCCAACAACTCCATCAACAACTCCATCAACTCCGCCAACAACTCCGCCAACAACTCCATCAACAACTCCATCAACAGCTCCATCAACAACTCCATCAACTCCGCCAACAACTCCATCAACAGCTTCGCCAACAACTCCATCAACAGCTCCGCCAACAACTCCACCAACAACTCCGCCAACAACTCCATCAACAACTCCATCAACAACTCCAACAACTCCATCAACAACTCCATCAACAACTCCGCCAACAACTCCATCAACAACTCCGCCAATAACTCCGCCAACAACTCCATCAACAACTCCATCAACTCCGCCAACAACTCCATCAACAACTCCGCCAACAACTCCATCAACAACTCCATCAACTCCGCCAACAACTCCATCAACAACTCCATCAACTCCGCCAACAACTCCATCAACAGCTCCGCGAACAACTCCATCAACAGCTCCATCAACAACTCCATCAACAGCTCCGCCAACAACTCCATAAACAACTCCATCAACTCCGCCAACAACTCCATCAACAACTCCGCCAACAACTCCATCAACTCCGCCAACAACTCCATCAACAACTCCATCAACTCCGCCAACAACTCCATCAACAGCTCCGCGAACAACTCCATCAACAACTCCATCAACAACTCCATCAACAGCTCCGCCAACAACTCCATC